>NC_060272.1:68138399-68438399 GCF_021613505.1 Equus quagga | reverse complement strand
TAGCCGGATCTCATTTGAAGGACTCTTGCTTTTGGTATGATCTTGCTACTTTTGCCCTTAATTGGCCATTAGTCAAAATATTAAACATCAAGATGTTTAACTAGAGAGGTATGTTTTCATAGTTTCATAATCTGTGTATGAAATGTAATCATGTGAAGGTATAATAGAATGTTCTTTCATTGAATGTCATGGTACTCACAGAAACAGCCTGCTGACAAGCATGATAAGGCTATTTTTAGCACATCACCTTTTTAGAACATTTGTGATTGTTAATTATGACCATTTGGAGCTCGCAGATGGCATATGAAATTTTGGTGTTCTGTTTTAGATAATGAGGGTGGTGATATAATAAATAAATCATTGTGAAATCAAAGGACAAAGTTGGTGCACAGCACGGTGCAGTGGTTATTTATTGCACACGGTGCCTTGGTTGTTAATAGTGCTATATACTTGATTTCTAGCCACTGTTCCATCTGTCACTCTGGTCTTTCTTTTACACGGCTTCTATCACATTACCTCTATACTTATAACCTTCCATGTCTCCTTTTTGGTGTCCCATTAATCCTGAGTTCCTCAGCTTGGATTCCAAGGCTCCATAATCAGGCACAACTCTGCCAACTGAAATTATTTTCCACAGCCCCTGATAGGCAATTTTTCTCCAGTTACTGCATTCTTCACCCTCGTTCTCTCTGCCTTTTGCTTATTGCCAGCCATGCTCCTGCTGACAATCTTGCCACACATAATGCCTATTTTCCTTCCTTCTGCCTATCAAAACTCTACCAGTCCTTGGAAATAGAGCTTAGATCCAAGGATCTCCACAAAGCATGTGTTGACTTCACTAATTGTCATCATTTTCTCCCCTGAATTCCAAGTGCAAATAAAATAAGTGTCACATAGTTTGCATTAATTGTTCCCTAATTATGTCACTGGGTTGGTCTTAGCTCAACAAGATCAAAAGGTTGCAAGCAACAGATAGCTTCCCCCACCACACCAAATGAAGATGCAGGTGAAAGGAGAAAGAGTGGGTGATTAATAAATATCTGATTAATACAAAAATAAGTTCCCAACAGAGTACATAGAAGGTAACACTTGCAGGCTCATTCTCTTAAAGTAGAGGAAGCTGAATCTAGAAATTGGTGTAGAATGTTGACTATGATCATGTGATCAATAATCTCCTAGAAATATACCACTCTAGAAACTGTCAAGGACCTCTCCAAGCTGCACTTCACAGGAACCTGAGGCCCCAGGGCTCGAATCATCCATTTAATAATTGGGGCTTTACAAGGCTGAGGAAGATTACACAACCAAAGCAAGGGATCTATTTTTTAGGAACCATTAGTTCTCTGTTAAAATATTCGGTGCCCCATTTCACGTTGATTCACATATTTAGTACAGTGTTTCAGTTGTTTGTTATTCACTTAACACTTTGGTGTTTCTACTACTGAGATGAATAAAAATCACAATCATATAATGAGATGAAAAAGTTACTTGAAAGCAAATTATGAGGAAATTTGATCAGCTGTAAAATGATTTACATTTGAAACACTTAAATTTAGAAAACAAAAGTTTGCTATGAATTAACATAAATGACAAAAAAAGAGAAGATAAGGAATCCAAGCTAAAGGAGATTTAGGAAATCCCATCAGTGAGATGGACGGTAACTTACAGATTAAATAGAGCATCCATTTGTCATGTTGCATCTTGATAAGTTATCTGTCTCAATGGCCCTAATTTTGTTGGTATACAAAAAACTTGGGCCTCCACAGTCTTTTTTGGGGTGTCTGTGCATTCTTTTTTTTTTTTAAGATTGGCACCTAAGCTAACAACTGTTGCCACTTTTTTTTTTTTGCTTTTTCTCCCCAAATCTCCCCAGTACATAGCTGTATATTTTAGTTGTGGGTCCTTCTAGTTGTGGCATGTGGGATGCCATCTCAACGTGGCCTGACAAGTGGTGCCATGTCCGTGCCCAAGATCTGAACTGGTGACACCCTGGGCCGCCTGCCGAAGCAGAGCGTGCGAACTTAGCCACTCGACCCCAGGTCCTGTCCCGTGTATGCATTCTTAACATGATAAAGCCAATATTCTTTTTGTGACAGTCTCTTATTTTGAAACTGAAATAAAAATGTGTACAAAATACTATGATGATAAAAGAGATGAAACCTCACTGAACATCTTGAATTTGATCACTGAAGTGGCAAGTAAAGTCAGAATAGCTTCTGATCAAAACTCCATCGTCCTAATGATTTTTAACACCTCAAATTATATCAGTATTGCCAGGGACCTGACTTTCCAGAAAAGCCTTTGGCAAGAGAAGGTAAGGCTATCCAGAAGTGCATGCTTCTCCACTGTATACGCTCTTTCCCTTCTCTTGTTTTCTACTCTTACCTTTGTTGCTCCTGTTTTCCAAGTAGGGTGTGCATCTCAGCATGAAAACTGCTTTCTGTTTCTGTGGATACATCCCACGTGTCAGTACTGTGCTGAGCAAATTGGAAACATAAAATGGTGCTTGATTGTTTGCTTGAGAGAAATTAATAAATCGTATGGATAAGAAAAAGAAGAGAGAATAATCTGACTATGGAAAATCTAACTACTTATGAGCATCCCCTACCCAGAATTCACCCTCAGATATCAATTGATTTGAGAACTTGAAGATTTTCCACCTCAGAGACTTCAAATATTGATGGAGATACATTTGATTTTGGGGTAGGTAGAACTTATTTTATTTTATTTACTTCATTAATCCCCTGCCTTTTCTTTTTTTCTCATACTGCTTCTCTTCATAACTATTCATACAAATTTTGGTTGACTCTTTTCAGCAGTCATCCATTTATTCAACTTTCAGGAGACTCTAAATGAGAATATAAATTCTGGGTACCATGCATGGCGCTGAGGATACAAACTGATAAGGCACAGGGTTTCTTAATATGTGAAGTAGCATGAGCCGACCAGGTGGTGGCTCAGCAGTTAAGTTCTCAGGTTCTGCTCCGGCAGCCCGGGGTTCACCAGTTCAGATCCCAGGTGCGGACATACGCACTGCTTGGCAAGCAATGCTGTGGCAGGCGTCCCACATAAAATAGAGAAAGATGGGCACGGATGTTAGCTCAGGGACAGTCTTCCTCAGCAAAAAGAGGAGGATTGGCAGCAAATGTTAGCTCAGGGCTAATCTTCCTCAAAATAAATAAATAATATATGAAGTATCATGTGAGAGAGTTTTTGTGCAGTTGGTTGACGTTAGAAGTGCTGGTACAGGAAACTGACTTTTTGCAGAAGCATTTGGTGGGAAATCAGGACTAGCTAAAGTGCTACTATTTCCCTCGTCTCTTGTTAGAACACATACATTGTTTCCTGTATCACTCCAATCATTCTTTAGAAAACAAAGGATTCTATAAATGGAATAACAGGTGTGTGAGCACCATGTGTAATTATGTCCTAATAGAGATTTCCTTTTCTATAAAATTTCCGACGATTGGGTGCTTGTGTGTGGTTTGTTTTCTAATTACAATCAATCATTTCCTCCTTGAAGTCACTCTGACACATCTCTGCCACTATTTTTAGATCTGTGACAAATCATATGTTCTGTACTAATTCAGAAACATTTTTCATTGAATAGGTCTCATCAAATACTGCTTTAAAGAAGATACAAATAGTTGTGTGATCCCAAGGGTTAGTTCCACATCAAACAAAAGGGAAATTAAGCCCATTCTACCAATTAACCCATCAATGAGTGCTAGAGAGAGGGCTAATCTTATGCCTATATAAAAAAAAGCCATTTGCTATTACTGGGAATGGACCAACATGGCTGTTTATTCTTGAATTTCCTTCAACAAAAGATCGTCTTTTATTTCTGAATTCTTGTTAAAATGCAAGTAGTTCTGGGAGAGGTAATACACAAATCTAAATTCACACCAAAGTAAAAATAATTAATAGCAACTCTCTCCTAGGAAAACTTGTTCTATTATACAGCTGACTCCAAGAACCTCGAAGAATTCATGATGAAAGGACACGAACAGTGAGGGTAAATTTCTCTTTATTTGCATTTACCAAGGATTTTCAGTGACTAGAAGGCTGGCAGAATTTTTCCCCAAAATTTTCAATCTTAGACCCCACCCTTCTATCTGTCAGTTACTTGAGTTCCAGTGAGAAAGGATTGCAACTGATACCCAAACTACACATATAATCAAGTCTTTATAGAAACCCTAGTTAGCTGTATTTATACTTGTGTTCAAATCAAGTGCTTGTGTGAAGTTTCTGAAGTTCAACCCATGATGCAAAATCAATTATTCTCAATTCAGTTATCTTTTTGATGAGCTGGGAAGAAGAAACAAACCCACATCCTCAAATAGTCTTGAATTCCACTAAGACAATCTGGGCCCTCCAAGCTATGGAGGCACTGGAAAATTAACTGAATGAATGAATGAATGAATGAATAAGTGAAAGAACAAAGAAACCAAAGAAGATAAAAAAGAGCAGAAGCAACCTGGTAAGCAAACAATCCAATGATAGTAAAATCCTTCTCCATAGGTAACTGTTCAAGAGCCATAGGCTTTAAATACAACGAAAGTTTCCCCCTTTGTGTCAGCCCCCATCACTTGGTGAGACATACCATGAAGTCAGGAACGCCTAGGAGGAGTGATAACAGTTGCATTAAAAAGTGGTACTTCTCAGCCTGTCTCCACCAACAGTGCTAGTGCACCCATAGCACGACCACCTGGAATTTCTCAGCCTTCTCGTTTGCGGCATTGAGAAGATCTGCAACTGATGGGAATGATTACGTGGTGGTGTAAGACATTACGTGAAAAGCACTTGTGCTTCTTTGTGTTTGCTTTTACCCACTTGCAGAAAGTGAAAGGACTGCCATTATGTGGTGCTTTATGGTCAAACCCCTCATTTCACAGAATATACGTGCGAGGGTTTCAATCAAAGGAGTTCCTGCTGTGCAAGTGGTAACTGCTCCATATGACTTGCCCTTGGATTTATCACGTGAGGAATCAAGGTCACACTCTCCATATAAAACAAAGCCATTTTTGCCAGCTAGAGTTTATTCTACGCAGGAAGAGCAAGGGGAAATTTGATAGAATCATAGCCAGAATATTTAAGCAAAACAATTACTCTTGTCTGAATTATTCAGGATAAGGGATTTCTCTCCTTAAATAATGGCTTGACCAGGGCTATTTAAATAGCCCCATCGGTATTTCTAAATGAGACATTTTAAGAATAAAGATAAAAGATTTAAGAAGAGAGGACCTATTTTAAAATTACTGAGGAAATACATAGTTAACTAAAAACAATGAAATAAGGTATTAAAACTCACTTATACAGCACAAAAACATACTAACTGAAGATATGGATCTTTCAGTACCAAGCGGCAGAGAATTCTTTTTGATCCTAATTTACCTGAAGAATCTTTTTGCTATCACTTAAAAGACTTTCATGTAGTCAAAATCAATCTCTCACACTCCCTAGGACCATTTTGTTGATTTCTGACATCCCACATATGCAAAACCATTTATTCAAAGTGACTAGAGAAGTGGAAAAATTAGAGTTTCATGGTTTACGAATTGGAATTTATACAGATTTTACAGCTTTGCTTTTAAAGAAAGGAAAATGTTTTCTGCAGTTAAGAAATCACTCCAACAGATGGGCCTATCTCCTCTATTTTTATTTCTAGTTGGCTTACGGGTGAATTATCCTGGACATAGTTATAAATTTGAAATTATAGGAACTGCTGAGGGGTGATTTTTTTTTTCTGGCTATAAAATACAATGAGGACACAGCTGCAGCATCTAGAAAGTGAGGGAAGCTAAAACCATAAAAATAATACTGTTTCCTCTTCCTTGTTCTAGATGCAGGCTCTGAAACCAGAGCAAGCTTATCTGGTTTCCCATTACTTATAATGATTAATCTAAGGCCACATGCCCAGAAGAGTAATTAGCCAGTCAGTTACTTCAGTGTGAATCCAGCATTTCTGATTAAGTGTAACTTTACAATTAGAAGTGGCCAAACATTTAATCAAGCATAGTATAGCATATCTTTTTTATATTGGTGGAGGAGAGGCAGAAATACGACAGGAATAACTGGTTCATCTAACTCCATTGAAAAGAGATCTTGGGACCATTGTGAATCACGTATTGAAACTGAGTCAGCACTGAAATTCTATCTACTTATCTTTCTATATATGCGTTCGTTAGGTTTTTATACATGTTTTGTCTACTACATAACCTATATAGCCTATAACCATCTACTTTGTACATTGTCTTTAGCAAGTGTTCCATTGTGAGCTGGCTCTTCTGACATTTCATATATTCTAGGGTCACCCAGCCTTCTTCACTCTCTCCCAATCAGCTCTCATATATTGGTGTCAGGAATAGGGCTCTGAATAGGCAATTTCAAAAAATGTTGATCTGCTGCTAAAACTCTTTAAGAACTAGTTCTCCAGAAGCCACAACATCAAGCTGAAGCTATTTTGTGTTGCATACGAGGCTCTTCTTGGTCTTGATTTTGCTTGCCTTTCTAGTATAATCTCCCCTTGCTCCCTTTTTAGGTTTTATGTCACAGCAATACCAAAAGGAATTGCAGTAGTAGAAAAGTCGTAGTAATAGTAGTGATTATTTATGAAGCATCAGTTACATGAGAGATAAAATATTAAGGGGCCAGCCCGGTGGCGTAGTGGTTCACTTTGCATGCTCTGCTTTGGTGGCCTGGGGTTTGCCGGTTCAGATCCTGGGCACGGACCCAGCATCACTTATCAAGCCATGCTGTGGCAGCATCTCACATATAAAATAGAGGAAGATGGGCACAGACATTAGCTCAGGGCCAGTCTTCCTCAGCAAAAAGAGGAGGATGGGAAGTGGATGTTAGCTCAGGGCCAATCTTCCTCAAAAAAAAAAAATTACTTTACCACATTTGATCCTCAGAATAAACACAAGGCAGGTATTATAACTACCATTTTACAGCTAGAAGAAGTGGGGCTGTGAGATATTAAGTAACTTGTTCAAGAACACACAGTTAATAAGTAGCAGACCTGTGGTTCTCTTAATCTCTTTGTTATAGCTTGACTGTGCCATGCTATTTCACGCCCTCAGGGTTTTCGCATTTTCTTCCATCGTCCTATAGTAACATTCACTGCCTTGTTCACCTTGAAACTCCTGCTCATTCTTTAAGACTCTCTCCACGAAGTCTTCTCTGACCTGTCTCCCCGGAAAAGGCCATCAATCTCCTTCTAGGCTTCCACAGTTCTACCCCAGATAGGTAAACATACACCCGTTATTCTACTCATCATGGTGACTTATAAGAATTTATCTGTATGTGTAGATATCTGTCTCCTTACCAAGCTGTGCCAACCCTGCATTAATCTTGATAGAACAAAAAAGTGTCAACAAATGTTCACTGAATAAATAGATAATGAATGTTTCTCAGAGCAGTAGAGGCACAGCCCTAGTGGCGGGACCAGGGGCCACCAAAAGAGAGTCTCTGCAGAGCAGACTACCACTCACATAGCTTTGGTGGGCACTCTCTTATGTGATTTCTGGTATGTCCCACCTTGTTTCTTCATTGGTTCCTACAAAGTTCGATTGCAAATTTTTTTCTCAGCCCTTGGTTCTTGCTATGGTCTCATGCCTTTATTTAAAACTCCTTTCTGACACCAGACACCTGGAAAAGGTCCGACTGTTGGCTCTCCTTCCATTTTACCTATACCTGGCTCAGGTGATCTGTCTACAACCATTTCAAGAATCTAACTTTAGTCTCTATCAATGAAAACATATTTATTATTCATATAATATGTGCAAGAATTGCTGGGATGAAAATAACAGATACGGCCTGTGGTTTTATGAAACATAAATTGAAAGTATTTTTTGAACTTAATGAAAAGGAAAATACATGGTATCAAAATTTGTGGGTTGCCACTAAAAGAAAAATGCACAACACTAAAACTGTATGTTAGAAACGTAGAAAGAGTTCAAATCAATGACCTCAACTTCTACCTTAAGAAACTAGAGAAGTAAAAGGAAAATGAAGCATAAAGTAAACAGAAGAATGGAAATAATGAAAATCAGAGTGAAAAATCAATGAAATAGAAAAAACAAAATCTCTTTTTTGAAATCTGCAAAATTAATAAATCTCTAGCAGACTGATTATGAGAAAAAGTGAGAAGACACAAATTACTATTGTAAAGGAGAGGTGACATCACTACTGATTTCACAGATGTTAAAGGAAGTATTATTACTTCAACAACTTAGATAAAATGGCCAAGGTCTTTGGAAGACATAGAATACCAATGCTCACTCAAGAAGAAATAATCTGAATATTCCTGTCTTTTTTTTTCAATTTTTTGTTGTGGTAAAAATACATATAACATAAAATTTACCTTCTTAACCATTTTTAATTGTGCAGTTCAATGATATTAAATACATTCAGAATGTTGTGCAACCGTCAACACCATCCATCTTCAGAACTCTTTTCATCTTGCAAGACCAGAACTCTGTACCAATTAAATAATAACTCCCCATTTCTCCCTCCCTCCAGCTCCTGGCAACCACCTTTCTTTACTTTCCATCTTACCATTTTGACTACTTTAAGCACCTCATATAAGTGGCATCATACAGTATTTTTCTTTTTGTGACCAGCTTATTCCATTTAGCATGATGTCCTTAAGTTTCATCCATGTTGCAGCGTATGTCAGACTGTCCTTCATTTTTAAGGCTATATAATATCCCATTGTATGTATATACTACATTTTTCTAATCCATTCATCCATTGATGGACACTTGGGTTGCTTCCACATTATACCTATTGTGAATAAGGCTTCTACAAACATGGGTGTACACATAACTCTTCGAGATCCTGTTTTCAATTCTTTTGGGTATACACCCAAAGTGAAATTACTGGATCATATGGTAATTCTACTTTTAATGTTTTGAGGAACCATCATACTGTTTTCAACAGCAGCTGTATCATTTTCAGTTGCCATTAACAATCTCACTACTATTAAGAAGTTAATTATCCCCAAAATGATCTGAAGACTTAATATAATGCTAATCAAAGTCTAGGCAGAATTATTTGTTGAAATTAATGAGATCATTCTAAAATTCATATGGAAATACATAGGACATAAAACACCAAAATAACTTTGAAAAAGAAGAACCAAGTTGGAAGAATAACACTATCTGATTTTAAGACTTATTATAAAGCTAAAGTAATTAAGACAGTATGGTTTGGGTATAAAGATAGACAATAGATCAATGAATAGAATAGAGAGTTCATAGACCTATGCAGAGAAATGGAAAACCACTCTCTTTTGACAGGGGAGCAAAGGTAATTCACAGGAGAAATGATAGTCTTCAAGAAATAGTGCTGGAACAACTGAAAATTCATATGTAAAAATGTGACTTCAACCCAAACCTCATACGATATATACCATATACAAAAATTAACTCAAAATGTTCCACAGACCTAAAAGTAAAACATAAAACTGTAAACTTGTGAAAAAAAAGAAAAACACAGGAGAAAATCTTTTTTACTTACATTAGGCAAAGATTTCTTAGATACAACACAATAACTATAATTCATGAAAGAAAAAAATGATAAATTGGACTTTATGAAAATTAAAAATGCATGCTCTTCAAAAGACACTGCTAAGAGAATAGAGAGACAAGCCATTGTCTTGGGGAAAATATTTACAAATTCATATATCTGACAAAGGACTTGGATTCGGAGAATTTATTTAAAACTCCTAAAACTCAATAGTCAACAAAAACCCAGTTAAACAATAGCTTAAAGAGGTATACACTTCTCCAAAGAAGATATACAGATAGCAAATATGTACATGAAAGATGCTCAACATCTTTAGTCTTTAGGAATGTGTAAATTAAAACCACAAGGAGATATGATTATGATAAAATTTAGCATTTAGGCAATGATGTTGAGGAACTAGAACTTTCATGCACTGCTGGTGAGAGGCAAATTGGTAAAATCACTTTGGAAAACAATTTGGTATTTTCTCAAAAAGTTAAATGTACACCTAATATACGACCCAGTCATTTCATGCCTACTTATTTACTGGAGAAAAATGAAAGCATAGACCTGTATAAATGCCTATATACAAATGTTCATAACAGTTTTACTAGCAATAGCCAAAAACTGGAAACAATCCAAATGTCTATCAACAAGTGAATGAATAAACAAATTTTGATACAATGGAATACTTACTACTTGGCAATAAAAAGGAAAAGATATATGCACCCCTATATTCATTGCAGCATTATTCACAATAGCCAAGACTTAATAACAATATAAGTGCCCCTCAACAAATGAATGGATAAAGAAAATGTGGTATATGTATTCAATGGAATACTACTCAGCCATGAAAAAGATGAAATCTTGCCATTTGTGACAACATGGATGGACCTTGAGGGTGATATGCTAAGCAAAATAAGTCAGATGGAGAAAGACAAATACTGTATGATTTCATTCATATATGGAAGATAAATGAACACATAGATTCAGAGAACAGATTTGTGGTTACCAAGGAGAAGGGGGAGGAGGGGGGAAGTGAAAGGGATAAAGGGGTACATTTGTATGGTGATGGATGGAAACTAGACTTTTCGTGGTGAACACGATGTCGTCTATACAGAAGGTGAAATATAATGGCATACACCTGAAATTTACATAACGTTATAAACCAATGTGACCTCAATAAAAAAGGGAATGAACTGCATATGCATGAGACAACATAAACAAATCTCAAAATAATTATGCTATGTGAAAGAAGCCAGATAAAAAGGAGTACATACTGTATGATTGCATTTATATAACATCCTAGGAAATTCAAGCTTATAGTCACATTAAACAGATTAGTGGTTGATTGAAGGAGGAAGACAGGGAGGAATTACAAAAAGTGTAAGGAAACTTTTGGGAGAGATAAATATGATTATTATCCTAATCATGGTTATGGTTTCATGGATACATGTATATATGTCAAAAATTATTAAATTGCACAATTTAAAAATGTGCAGTTTATTTACATCAAAGCTGTAAAAAATTAAAGAACTAATTTTAAGAGATGAGCAAGTTATTAAGGATAGTATCTTAATAGTTATTTTTAAATCTTTGCTGTTTATAATATACATAAAAGCAATCTTTTACTTCATTTTTTAAATAGATGACACACATTAAGTTACTTTAAATTTACTATATGAGATAAACACAATTTATTAACAAATTTAAGATAGTATGTCACGTTTGGGAGATAAATGAAACCTTAAAATATAGATTGAAGTATACTTAGTTACAGCTCAAAAAATATCAAAACATGTTTTGTTTAGGATATTGGGGATCTTTATATTTGGAAAAGAAAGCAATCAACTGGCTTGTTTTTATTCATACTATGTTCTATTTCTAAACATAAATACAAGAGAGACTGAGTGACTGAGTCATGATATCTACCATCAGAATATATTTAGAGCCTGATGGCTTCTCACCACCTCCATGGTTCCCACTCTAGTGGAACCAGCATCATCTGCCCCCTGGATTATTACAATGTCCTCCACCTGTTCTCCCTCCTCCTTCCCTTGTCCCCCCTAGAGCCTATTCTTAACACAGCCTCCCCAGCACCTTATGGCCTTCCTTTCCTCAAGACTCTCCAATGGTTTCCCCATACAGGCCCAAGTCTTACAATGGCCTTCAAGGCCTTCCTAGTCCATAGTCCAATCACACTGGCCTTCTTTCTCCTACTCAAACATGTCAGCCACACTTCTACTTCAGGTGCCTTGACTTGCTCTTCTTGGAACATTTATGCCCCAGACATCCTATGACTTGCTTTTACTTCTTTCTCAGAGATTTACCCAAACGTCATGCCCCTCCACTCCTTACCCAATTCTCTGCCTTGTGTTATACATAATATTCAACACTCTCTGACATATTCTGTATTTTACTTATGTAGTGTGTTGCATTGATTGTACTGACAACTCTAATTATTAGTCTTCACGTATTTACACATTTTGCAAAGTGACTTAGCAGTTCCTTCCATCAAGAGGAGGATTCTGTCTCCCCACCCCTTGAACCTGGGCTGGCCTTATCATTTACTTTGGCCGACAGAATGCCAAAGAAATGACAGTGAGTCAGTTTCAAGTCCTCAGGAGGCATTGTCCACTTCTGCTCTCTCTTTCGCTTCTCTCCTCTGCCTTTGCCATGAGCACAAGTTTGGCCCGGATCAGACCCAGATGCATGAGCGAGACCAGGTGAAATCACCCAAGCCCAACCCTGCCACCATTAGACGTATGAGAAATAATTTTAAAATAGTGGTGGTTTTAAGCTATTGGCTTCGGGATAATTTGTTATGCAGCATTATTGTAACAACAGGCAGAATGTGTTTTTCTACTGTCTTTCTCCTCCAATTAGAATATAAACTCCATGGGGGCAGGAATTTCTCTTTACTTTGTTCCCTACTATATCCTCAGGATCGAGAAGAGCGCCTAGTTCAGAAGACTGCTTAATAAATATTAATTGAATGAACGAACGAATTCAATACAACTCAATAGTCAAAGCTACGGCAGGTGCTCAGATGAGGATAAACCAACTGAAGGATGGATTTATGAGCTTTGCTTATCTGTTCTCTCTTAATTGCTGGGCCTAATATGCACTATGTTAGTTATCTATTGCTGTGTAATGAATTACTTCACAATTTAGCAGCTAAAAACAATAAACTTTTATTATCTCATGGTTTCTGAGTCAGGAATCTGGAAATGGCTTAAGTGGGTGGTTCTGACTCAAGTTCTCTCATGACACTACAATTGAGGTGTTGACCAAAGATGCTGTCATCTCAAAGGCTCAACAGGGGGAGGACCCACTCCCAAAGTCACTCACATGGGGCTTCTCACAGGGCTGCATCATGATACGGTAGCCAGCTGGCTTCCTCCAGAGTGAGTAATGCAAGAGCTAGAGAACACCCAAGACATGTCATAGTCTTTTTTTTTTCTTTTTAAGGAAGATTAGTCCTGAGCTAACTACTGCCAATCCTCCTCTTTTGTCTGAGGAAGGCTGGCCCTGAGCTGACATCCATGCTCATCTTCCTCTACTTTATACGTGAGACACCTACCACAGCATGGTGTGCCATGCAGTGCCATGTCCACACCCAGGATCCAAACCGGTGAACCCTGGGCTGCCAAGAAGCAGAACCTGCAAACTTAACAGCTGTGCCACCAGGCCGGCCCCCAGAGTCTTTTTATTAACTAATCTCAGAAGGGACATCCCATCACACTTTATCCATTAGAAATTAGTCAATACGTCCAGTCCATATTCAAGGGGAAATGACTACCCAAGCTCATCAATTCTAGAAGGTGAGAATTATTGGAGACTAGCTTAGAGGCTTACTGTCACATGCTCATGGAGGCCCTCAAATTCTGTTTTTAAAAGGACAAGATTTAAATAATTTCTCTGCTTGATCTTTTTAAAAATTAAAGTTGTATCGGATGCCATTATTCCATTTAATAGTGTGAGTCCTCAAAAAACATCAGGGAATTGGGAAAATCTGAACAAAAGGTTTTCTTGCATGCCCAAGATTTTAGAGCAAGTATCTAATTCAGGGATGATCACAGCAGACAATGTGATTTAACAATATCAAGTAGAATCTCTTTTTTTGTGAGGAAGATTAGCCCTGAGCTAACATCTATTGCTAACCTTCCTCTTTTTTTGCTTGAGGAAGACTAGCCCTGAGCTAACATCTGTGCCAGTCTTCCTCTATTTTGTATGTGGGATGCTTCCACAGCATGGCCGATGCGTAGGGTAGGTCCATGTCTGGGATGCAAACCTGCAAACCTGGGCCACTGAAGTGGAACGCACAGAACTTTAACTACTCGGCCGCCAGGCCAGCCCCTCAAGGAGAATGTCTTGACAAAAATTTTTATCTCTTATGATAACTAAACTTTCACCATTAGACATTCATTTCATTTGATCCAGATGCTCTGTTTTCAAGTGTCATCTATTTCATCAATTAATAATCCTTAAGTACCTAATAGTAGCTAGGTTTAAAGCATTATGAGAGTTAAAAATATGATATTATTCCTTCCCTCAAAAGCTTAGAATTTAGTCATTATAAAATAGAAGTAACCCCAAGAGGGAGGTGAGCCCCCTAAATGATCTTCAGTAAAGAAATCCTTTTTGCTTAAGAAAATAGAATAAGTACTAAATATATAGATATAAGTACCTCTTAAATAATTGAAAACTAACTCTTCCATATCTCCACTCTTCCTAGTCTCACACTTAATTGGATCATGAAAAGAGAAAAGACATTCCTCCAAAATAACACTCCCGTTTCCATTGACTGTTTTGGCAGGAGCAGCAGGCTGCCCATCCCCACCGGGTTCCTGAGCTCACGTGAGCTAGCTCATGACTGTTCTACTATTGCAATCTTCAGTTAAACAGAAGGCCAAGAGAGTCAGCAAGGTCACTAGGATAAACAAGTAAAACAAATAGAAAAAAGGAAAAAAAAGTCGAAAGAGACATTGTCTCAATCAATGCTTGTTAGCACAAAGGCAAAAGATTCACATTGCATTTCTTACCGGATAAATGCGAGTGCACTCATGCATTGGCATGTAAATGTATTATTCTGAACAAATAAGCTGGTCATGAGGGAAGCATCATGGGGATGTCTGTCAATGCCTTCTCAAAGTCACAGAGAGTATATCGTTGCTACAAGAAAAGATGCTGCAGTAACTAAGATTTATGATCCCTAACTGCGTTCTACACCAAGGGGGTTGTAGAGTTTTGGACTCAAAGGGCAAGACAAGGGAGTGAGGCAAGAGAGAAGGAAGTTACCGTCACTAAAAATGACTTGTTTTACACACACACACACACACACACACTCACACACACACTCTCTCTCTCTCTGAAAATCAGAAAAAGGAGAGAAGAATAGTCATATATATTCTCTGGACATAAATGACTATTTGTCTTAAGATGATAAATTCCCTTCAAAGGACCACTCTACTTCGGTTGTGTAGAATCATTAAAATCCTGTTAGACATAGAAGATATTCAGAGTTATGCCCACTTCCATACAACTTTCTAAGACACATAAGATCGACACAAGCTCAATGAAGTGTGTATTCCATGACACAGTCACACAAGTGCCTCCTTTTTAATTGAAGCCTAGCATTCTCACCTCCACTGAGTAGTATCTGTGAGATTTTCTCCTCACATTTTTAAAAAATTTATCTTACACTTCAGACAGAATCAATTTCCTGAGGGAGAGTAAAATAGAAAAGTAAGCTCGTTATCTGTGTAATTGAAGCAAAATTAAAGCAACTTTACATCAATTATCTGATCAGAATAATAACCCTCATTCTCTACTTCACTTCACACATAGAGTGTGTCTGTTTTCCAAGACGTAAAATTTTAAAAAAATAAAGTATCAAAAATGTCTACCTCATAGGAGTTTATGAAAATTAATGGAATTTAAGTTAGAAAGAATGTAATTAACTTGCCTGGAATTTGGCTAGTCCAGCTAAGTTAACACCATAGCTTTTTTAAAATGTGCCACAAGGCCCATAAGCTTAGGGAGCACAATAGCTTTCATGACCTTAAATACAAATCGCCTCAAGAAAATGCCCTCTCAAGTCAGACGCAATTCCTTGTCTAGTGGGCATGGCCAGTCACCAGTTAGGCCAGTGGGAAGAATGGTTTTCATCTCATTTATCAAAAATTCCTTCTGTAAACTTAAAAATGTAGACAAAGAGAACAGATTAGTGGCTACCAGGGGAAAGGTGGGGTGGGGGGTGGCCACAAAGGGTGAAGGGGTGCACCTACAACATGACTGACAGACAATAATGTACAACTGAAATTTCACAAGATTGTAACCTATCATTAACTCAATAAAAATCAAATTAATAAAAAAAAATTCCTCTGTAATAAGTCAGCAGAAAGGTACTGAGTGCCTCATGTGAAGAAAGCCTGATCGACTGTGCTGGAGGGTCTGCTCACACGGGATTTAATGTAAGCTGTGTTTCTGTGAATCCTGCTTAAAATCTCTGACTTTACACATGCAGAACCTCTGAAACTCTTAATATTTAGATCAATCAGAATTCTAAAAGCCTTTGCTCCTTCCAACAGTTTTGTCCTACAAATTTTATTAACCTACATACTGCAGCATAAGAACTAGTACTTTTTTGTAATTATCCTTGCCGAGATTAGTAGAAGCATTCCTATGACTCTCTGAATGTTGTCTTTGGACCTCAAGGTTGGAAATCTTTTCCTGCACCTATACGTTTAAGGCACCATTTGAAAATCCTGTCTTTGACTCTATAACCAGAAGTTTTTACCCTGGAGTTTTCTAGGTATCCATTAACCCTTGACATTTTAAGCAAAACTTGGGACATTTTCTGTGAAGAGAATTGTAAAATACAGAATTCATCTGATCTTTGCCCTGGGTTCCTGGCAATGAGCTTCTAGAACTCAGAATTCCCAAAGTGAGAAGAGTGACTTTGTTGTTCATGAGTCTCTTAGATCACACCTGAGTTTACACTACCAAGATGACTCAGGATGAGGGGCTGGTCACCACAAAAACCAGCCATGTGACTGAAAGATTGGGGCTTTGAGCCAGCCTGACCCCTGGGGAGAGGAGGAGGACTAAAGATTGAGTTCAACCACGTGGCGAATGACTCAGTCAATCACGCCCATGTAATGAAACACCAATAAAAACTCGGGACACCAAGACTTGGGAGTTTCCTGGTTGTTGAACACATTGATACATGGAGGTGCAGGAGGTGACGCATTCTGACTCCATGGAGAGGGGACAATGAAAACTCTGTGTTCAAAACCCTCTCAGACCTTGCCCTATGAGTCTCTTCATTAGGCTGGTTCTCATTTGTATCCTTTATAATAAAACTATAGTTGTAAGTATAGCACTTTCCTGAATTCTGTGAGTTGTTCTAGTGGAATTATCAAAATCCCAAAATTTTTAGCCAGTTGCTCTGAAGGGCAGGTAGCCTAGGGACCCTGAACTTGCAATGGGCATCTGAAGTGAGGGTAGCCTTGTGGAAGATGATGCCCTTAAACCTGTAGAGTCGGACACTAACTCTAGGTGGTTAATATCAGAATTGCATTGCAGTACACTGAGTCCACAGCTCTTGTCAAATTTTCAAAGGGCTCTTTGACCCAAATACTAACATTGAGGAACACTGCTCTACAGAGTCCTAAGCAAAGAGTTTCCCAAATGAAAGAAAGTTCCTAAAGTGAGAACTAAGAAAGCCACATCAGCTAGGAAGAACAGTCAGGGAGCTTCCACAAACTTACAAAAGATGGCTATTTAAATTATCAGAAATACGTCAAATGCTTAAAACCCATAATAAGTCTTAAAGTCTCTCCTACTCTGAACATATAAAACCAAAAATTAAAAACTAAAAGCAGAGCACAAGGTCTCCCAAGACAGAAAGTTGAATACCTAACTGCTAATCTTCTCTACCCAACACATCCCTCCCATCCCCATTCCCCCAACCCCAGCCCATCATCTGCTCCCTTCCCAGTCTTCCCCATCTCAGCAAATGGTAACACCAGTTGTTCAGGCCATCAACCTTGGAGTTATCCTGACCTACTCTATTTTTCTTATACCTTATATCTAAAACATAATCGAATCTTTCAAAATGTATTCAACAGTTGACAATATCTTGTCTTCTACTGCAGTGGTTCTCAAATTGTGGTCCATAAACTCCAGGGAGTCCCAAAGACCCTTGCAGGGTGCCCACAAGGTGTTCACTAAAGGGACAGACCAACAAAGTGAGCCTGTCACTTCAAGGAAAAAATTTTGTAATACTCAAGTATTATTTGACTTTTTCACCACATTGACACTTGCAGTGATGGCGCAAAAGCAATGGTGGATTAAACTGTTAGTGTCTTAGCACAAATCAAAGCAATGGCACCAAATTGTACTAGTAGTCTTGTATTCCTCGCTGCCACACATTCACAGGGGGCAGGAAGGTAAGGGAGGGGAGCCAGTTTCACCTAATAATGTCCTTAATGAAACAGTACCAATTTTATTTTTTTGATTGGCATCTGAGCTAACAACTTGCCAATGTTTTCTTTTTGTTTTTGGCTTTTTCTCCGCAAATCCCCCCAGTAGATAGTTGTATATTTTTAGTTGTGGGTCCTTCTAGTTGTGGCAACAGTACCAATTTTTAATTTTAATTTTATTAAATATCAACCTTTAGGTACGTGTTTTTATAATACACTAGATGATAAAATGGAAAATATACATAAAGGACTTTGTCACATGCTGAAATACACTTGAGCAATTGCTTGCTTTGCAAGCTCAGCTAACCACTTTTTTCATGGAACATCATTTTTACTTAAAAGAACAACTGATAGACAAATCATCATCATTCACGTTGGATACTTGCAGATATCTTCTTGAAAAATGAACAAAGTGTGCTTGTCACTTCAAGGAAAAGTAATCACAGAAATTGGTGCCAATGATAAAACAAGATTTCATGGGGAAACTAGAATTTTTGGAAACTCACATCCACCACCGTGGGCTTGAGAGTTTCCCAATACTTAAAAACTTTTTTGGTGAGATTGGCGGTGATATTAGTGAATGTGATTTTTTATATTGTACAATAAAATGCATCAACACTTGGAAAATCTGCACAACTCAATATTCAACATTTTCCAAATGACCGCTTCATGATGTTATCCAATGAGGCATGAGTAGACATATATGCACAGTACAAGACAGACTGATGGATTTTAGTGCAATACAGTACAAAAAGTTCATTGATATAGTTTCAATGAAACTATATTGCATATCGTAACCTACCTTGGAGAACTATTATAAATTTTGGTGGACCGTCAAAGAAGAATATCCACTATTATCTGAAAACTCTTCCCTTTTCCAAGAACATATCTCTGTAAGAATAGATTTTCTTTATAGACTTCAACCAAAACAACATATCACAACAGATTGAATGCAGTAGCAAATATGAGAATCCCAGTGTCTTCCCTGAAGCTAGCCACTAAAGAGACCTACAAAACTCCAAAGCAGTGCCAATCTTCTCACTAATTTTTTTTCTTTTGGAAAATATGTTAATTTCTCATAATAATATGTTAATGTATTATAGATTTGTTCTTGCCACTTTTAGATGAATCAATAAATGCATTTTTAAGGGCCTCAGTTTTGGTTTCTAATATGATAAACATTGATAGATATAATCCACATAACCAAAAACATCTTGAGGTCCTCAATAATTCTTAGGAGTATAAGCAGGTTCTAAGACAAACGTTTGAGAAATACGGTTTTATTGTTACCACTCTGTTCCTGGACATTATCAGCACTCTCTGAATTTTGGCACTAACCTCTGATAGATCTCCCTGCTCTCATCTTGTTTCTTTGCATAATATTCCCAAACTACATTTAGAGTGATTCTTTCTAAACATGAATCAGGTCATGTCACTCCTCTAATCAAAATATTCCAAAGGCTTCCTTCCAAAATCATTTGTAGAAGAAGGTGGAGTTCTTATTGGCATGTTGACAGCAGGCATAGTGTTCTCTGATATCCTGCCATCATTCCCTCCTCTCTCTGCACCAGCCACACAGCCTCTTGCTGTTCCCTGAATAAGCTAAGTCTGCTCCCACCCGGCTCTTCCATCGCTGAGAGCTCATTTCCCTCATGTCTCTACGGGAACTGCCTCTTTGCCTAGTTTAGGTCTTTGTCCGCGTTTCACGTCATTGAGGACTTCCAAGACCACCGTGTCTTCTATAACTGTTTAAAATCACAACTCTCTCAGCGCCCTGTCCTGCTTTATTTTTCTCCACAACATTTCTTACCATCTGATATACTATACATTCTACCAATTTTTTTTTGTTTATTGTCTGTTTCCTTCCAGGAAAGGGTAAGCTCCTTGAAGGCGGGAATTTTGCCTGTTTTCTGCTGTATCCCCTAGCACATACTAGGCACTCAATGTCTATTGTTGAATGAATGAATGGATAAATGAATAAAAGAGGGGGTGAGTGAATGAATGAGATAGCATGAATGTGGAGAAAGAAAAATGCCTCAAAAACTTCTGAAGAATTGTAGTCTAATTAAAGAGATTCTTTGACGAAACAGTAATCTAATCATTTTCAGTCTTACCCTGAGCCAGGACTTGATAAAATTAGGAAGTAGGCAAAGTCAGAGGGATCTCTGAGTCACGTATTTGTGCCTTTTAATCTAATAACAGGACCATCCTCTAGATGCTTCCCCTGTATCCAATTTCCATGAGTCTTGCTCACAGCTTTGTCAATGAATTTTCCAAGCAACCATGTGCCACATGTGCATCCCAGTTTCGGCCTCTGGATCCAGTCCCTAGAGCAGTGCTGTCCAATAGAACTTTCTGCAGTGATAGATCTGGTCATCTGTGTACTGTCCAACATGATATCTACTAGTCAAATATGTCTACTGAGCACTAGAAATGTGGCTACTACAAGAGAATTTTTTATTTAATCTTATTTTAACTAATTTGCATTTGAATAGTCACGTTTGGCTAGTGGCTACTACACAGCATAGCCCTAGAATTACAGGCCAGCCTCCCTCTTCCGATCCTTCAGAATTTCTAGTCCAGAACAGCTGAGGTCATCCTCTATCTGCCTAACTCACCCAAAGCATTAACTCAAAAGGCTTTAAAATGCAAAGGCCATCCGCATTTAAACAGTGGCCTCGTAAACACCTTAACTGATTCAGGGACAAAGGGAATAGGAACCTTACACGGAACAAACCAAAAAATTGGGCTGTTTCCAAACACACGTGAAGCTAGAATTGCCAAGAAATAAAAACGTTTACTTCCTCCATGACCTCCTCTCTCTCCGAATTTGTATTTGTATCAGCTTATTGATCAATGTCTACACCAGAAAAAGTCTTTGGTTTATTACTTCTAAATCACTCTGCCTTTTTTTAAAGCAACTGACCCTTTCTCTATAACATTGATGTTTTAATAGATGAATTATGACCAGTTTTCCAAACTTAAAATTGATCCAAACATTTTTAATGTAAAAATCTATATGTACAACCATTGGACTGGAGAGATGAAATGTCCATACAAATGACACAATTAAAAATGAATTTATTAGAGGTCATCTAAAACCTTATTTGGCTATTCAGAGTAGGACAAATCTTTACAAAGAATTTAAGTCACATTCCAAAAGGTTGTCATTTGTCTTTATAAGATGTGTATATACATATATAAGTAAATGGATCAATCCCAGCAATGAATCTAAAAGTTCTTGATGTTGATGGTATAAATATAAATAAAAATCCTGAGATGAAGATATGTTCAAACGAAGAAATACACACACATTCTGAAGCTGGTTATGTTAACGGAAATAGTAATGACATCATAAAATAGCACGCTATCTTTACCCATTGATTATTGAACTGATCAATAGTTTGGATAATCCAAAATAATGGGTGATCTGTTATCCAGTCATACTCTATCCCACTGCTTCCCTGGAGGTTTACTGCTGCTATAGCTATTAGTACTACTCCTCCCACTGGGAGCTCTCTGCTGACACCACAGATCTGTTACTCTACTCTCCCCTGAAACTACAACTTTGGAGTCGATTTATTAGTTTACATGTCCTCCAGAAGCAATGGTCTGGGACAGGGGAGTATATTAGGAAGGAATATAAGGCCAGGGAGCATTTTCAGTTGAGGTGAGGCCTTTTAGGGTGTTGCTGGCTATCAGAGGACTTTCCCTGAAGGAGGACTCTTTGAATGTCTCTGCAGCCAGAAGGCCCTTGTGCGTAGCAACCAGATGTGTGTTCATATTTCTCCACCATTTATCCACCAGCTTCACTACTTTTTATTGAGCACCTCTATGAAAAAAAGAGCTTTACTTACCTATTGTCTTTCCTAATGCCACAACAACCCAAAGAGGTCACAATGGTGACCCCATTTTACAGAAAGATATGGAGTTTAAGAAATATGCCTAAAGACCCCAACCTAGTAAATGGTGGAGTTAGTTCACATCAAGTGACCTGGAAACGTCTTTCCTTCTCTATGCAGATTAACTCATCACACGGATAACGTGCATAAAGGCCATTAGGAGTCACCTAATATCTTGCTTCATTTCCTCCTGTCTCATAGTCTGCCTGAGTGAAGAGAAGGAACAATGGGTTAATTCCTAGGCAGCAACACCCAGGAGAGCTTTCAACAGAAGTCTAATTTTACATGAAAATGCTACAAGATCATTTACAGCAGAGACATCCCCCAAATGAATCCATCTTAAAGTGAACACATCAGCAAATTATATTCGTATTTAAAGAAAGAGGTCTTGTAAAGACACACCCTAAAATATGCCATTGCATTTCTTTGGAATATGTTCAGGAGGTGAAAATAACTTAAGAAATTGGCCAGCTTTCCTTATCACACAGTATTCCTAACCATCTGCTGCATGTGCTTGTGAAGATGGGGCTCGGTGCTTAAAATTCTCATCAAAGAAAATGTGAATAACCAGTTTACACCCTGTGAGAGAAAGGGAAAAGGATGCCTCCTCCCCATTGCCATAAGTTCAGATTTACAGTTAACACGTGTGGTTGTGGGTGGCTGTGCTTGTTTCTTAAAAGAAGATAATTGCACACAGCACCAAATAACAAAACAAAAGGGGAAAATGTGTGTGGGAGGTGGGAGTGAGATGTTAGAATAATTTAATTACTGTCAGGTGGTTTTCAAGCTGCACTGGGGGAAAAAAACCTCAAACAAGATCTATTACCCAGAAAACAATTTGAGCCTCCATCTCTGCTCATTTTTATCAAATGATCCCAAACGTTTTCAAGAATTTGATAAACTTTAAGTTGACATATGAGTCAGTTGCTATTTTCTCCAAGCATGAAGCTAATGAGGATAAAGTCTCAAGTTCAATCAAGACCTTGAAGGCCAAGAACTTTCACTCTACTCTCCGACTACCAACTGCATCTTACACACTGGTGAACACTGGAACTGCTATTTATAGAAACAACTCTCCAGTCTCCCATGAACAGTATGGTGGCCCAGGGTTCAGGCAGAGACTTTAGAAATTAATCACCTATTTGTGTGAGGCCTCACTCTTTTGGAAGGAGGGCACTCATCTTGCAGCGGTAAGAAGGAAAGTGTAAATGGCCACTACAGCAGGAAAGAGAGGGTTTAAAAAATGAGAGAGAAAAAAGACATGTCTCCTTGTAGCCTAGCTAGGACCGATAGCCTGCGCCCTACTTTAGTGGCCTCGGGTGCTGAAATGTACCACAGGTAAGGAATGTAGCAGCTTTGGTCTGCGCCCTGCACTGAAGAGATACAACAGGAAACATGGTACCTGGGGTACCTCATGAGACCCACCAAGCTGTGAGAGGCCAGAAGAGGAGGAACACTGGCAGGAGAGGTCCCGGTGTGCCAGAGGGGCACACAGCTATGAGCCCTGTAATGACAGCATTCCATATTCTAGCAGTGGCTTGGAGCTGGCATCAGTGTGGGCATGGCAGTTCCATGACACTGATGAAGTTGCAGCAGCAACAATGCTCTGGAGAGCTCAGGAACTGACAGCCCTGGAATAGCAAGGAGCTGCAATGGAGAGAGGTAACTGGGTCAGGCCTCAGCTAAAGAAGCATGGTGTGTCAATTCAAATCATCTTTGGAAGGACAGCCATGCAGGCCAGCTGAAAGGGTCTTGAATCTGGGAGTACTGGCTTGGTAGACTACCCACCTCTCCCCTCACCCCTCCATTCCCATCTCCAAATCCCACACTCCAGCTTTGCCTCTGAACTCAAAACCAGTTGAAGATTAAACATATGCATACTTTGTGAAATGTAATAAATAGACCTCTCACTGTTAGCTGTCAACATGTTCACAAATGTTGACATTAACCATCAAAGTACTGAAAGGATATCGCATGACTAGTTAGAATACTGAGGTCTATGGATATCTCTGAGTGAACAGAAAATTACAGCTGTCATCTTGACACACTACAGGGTTAATTACACACTAATAAAAGTCAGCGACTGTTATACTATTACAGTTACTGGAATCCAAATGGTGGTGTTTGTTTGTGAATCATTGGATTAAAGATATTAGGGCCAGTGAATTAATCTTTGCATTCCTTCTCTCAGGCATGGCACAGCGAAGTGCTTATTTACTTGGCATGCTCCTCTTAGTCAGAAGCACTTGGGCTGGGCCGAGTCCCTTGGTTACAAGTACGTCATCAGCCACACTTAAACCAGGAAATCCAGGACTCTCAGGAAGTGCACTTGATAACACAGCACAGTGAGCCAAAATTAGCCAGTAATCCGCATTACTCCTCACCCTGAAATGATGCAATCATATTTTACAAGGTTGTCAAGCGGTGGAGATCAGCCCAGTGGCCGTATGAGATCCTTTTCCCAGCTTTGTTACAACAACCAGGTTTTAATGACTCCCACAGTTTCAGCTTCTCTTTTTCAAAATCTCAAACACAGCCATCGGTGGCAGGATTTCTAAGTTCAGATGGGTGGCAAATTTACTGTACTGTAAGCTCCTTAATGCTAGAAACAATGTTTTATTCTTTATATCTACTGAGCACAATGCTTGGTGCAGTAGGTACTCAATTAATGTCTGCTAAATTATTCCCAATAAGAAAATGAAATGATGAATGAGACTTCATCACTAGGTGATTGCGCAGGTTCCTTGTTGCCCACTGCCACCACAAAGCACGAGAATGGGAATGAGTAGCCCGGAATCGCTTACAGAATCACACGGAAAAGGCTGGTGTGACATTCTAGCCCACAGAGCCGTGAGTCGGCCTCCACAGGATTATCTCAGCGACACGCTGTCTTCCTGCTAACAAAGAAGAAAAGAGCTCTGTGAGATTCCGGGAATTCTAAGGCCCACTTATTTCTGGTTACTTGCTTTTGGTAGGCACTGCATAAATACCAAAGAAACAGTGCTGAAATGGAAGAGATTTTTCATTTTCATTCCTAAAAAAATTCATGGGAATTATTATGTCTTGTGATGGATGAGCATGGCTAGAACTCTCTTTATCCTGGAGAGTACCGCAGACGAAGATACTAAGGCACCATTCCCGGAGAACTGTAGAATCCTGCTTCTGTCCTCTAGTGATTCACAAGCTAACACCTGAGTGACGCTGAAAGAAGAAACACCTATGCTTAGCATTAAGAAACTGCTAACGAGCATGTAGGCTTGCATAGGCTCTGGAGTGGAAAGAACTGGGTTTAAGATCTGTCACTTACCAGCTGTGTGACCTTGGGCAAATCACTTAACCTCTCTCAGCCCCCTGCCAAAGGTTATTCTAACGCTTCCCCTCCCTCAGCCTTCCTGCAAGACCCAGATGAGACCAGGTATATTCTGAGAGGCTTTGTAAACCATGACAGAAATTATACATGTTATTCATTATTGTTTTATAGATGCTTGTTTCTGTATATCTAGAAGATAGAGATCTAAACTACAGGAAAATGCCCAACTTAAAAGCAGTCATTTAGAGAGAGGACTGCAAACTGAGAGTGAATTTCAGTGGGACAGAGTGACTGCAAACCAAATCCTGGATTTAGCCAGGTGTCCAGAGATATCAGTGCATGACAGGAAGGTAAGGATGTCTTTCTGCACAAGTCTGCTTAGAAAACTAAAGAATTTGCTCTCAGTTCTGGTGCCTCTAATATCAGAGTGATTTTTGACACCCAGTAACTATAAGAATCGGCATTTGTTCAACGTCTGTCACATTTATTTTTTTCTTTAAACTTTAACACTATTATCTATCACATAGTCAAGTTGAGCTCTTTATTCAGGTCTAAAAATCTAATGATAAAACTTTCCAGACATGCTTGTGTGAAAAATATTACTGTTGGTAGAAACAAATAAAAAGGCTGGAATGTCCCAAGTGTGAGATACGCACAACCACAGGCTTTCACCAAATTTATGCTTTTCCATAAACTTGTGTCTTCTCTGTAAAATAAGCAATTTTTCTGACATTTTTTTAACTGCTCTGTTTCTCTAGTCATTAAGAGACAATTTTTATGGGTTCTGGTACTTTTCTATTCGGAACAATTGTGTATTTTATGAAGGCATATATACATAGTTACCATCTATTTCTCAGGTTTCTAGATAACAGCCTTTCTCCTGCACAGCTGGACTGCTGGTGTAAGTCTGTTAGAGAATCCTTAATTTTCATATCTTCTTTATCTTCCATCCCTCTCTCTCTTTCCGCTTTAGGTCCTCCCGACAATTGTCGTGGCTCTCCCCACACTGCAGTAAGGGAAACAGATGGCTTCCCAGCTCTCCTCTCAGGGTTTTATTCAGCTGCATCTGCAGAACCACACGGAGGGAGGAATTTTGGTCCCAAACACATGTATGCTCCTCTAAAGATGAGGTAATTTCTCCTCCTTTCTGCACTTCGAGCAAAGAGAAGCCGAGCCCAGGAGAGCCCAGAGAGGTTCGCGGCTGGATACTGTGCACGGCTCCCCCTTCTGAGCAGTCTGTCTCCATGGAGACAGACGCACAACAGAAGAATCACGACTGGGCCAGGTGGGGACCAGGAGCAGCAGGGGAGACGCCAAGAGTCAACAGATGGGGAAAAACAAGAAACACTAAATGGGAGATTCAGTTGTTTGCATGGGAGAATTTACCTTCTAGCTGATTTCTAAAATATTTCCTCACCTCAACAAAAAAGAGAGAGAGAAGATAGTCCTTTGGCGAATAAAACGAAAGCTTTAGCTGTTAATTGAATTACATGTAATTTCCTCAGGGTCAGAATGTTCTGTAATCATTTCAATGTTTATCCTTGTAGATCTGTTCGATTTCCATTAAGCAGCAGTGGTGAGAAAGTGGTTGGTTGTGCAAACCCTTGCCTTTGCTTGGCAAATAATCGCATCCCCATTTAAAGCCCCCATCAAGTTGCACACATGATGTGATCTATTAAGCTCTTGGCTTTCTCGAGCATCTCATTAATTTCAGAGAGTGATTTCTAATGATCACATTTCGGAAATTGTCAGAAACGTTTTTCTCCTTTTGTTGCTTGTCACCAAGCGAGTACAATCCTGTAATGACACCCCACGTTTCAACATGCCTTTTCATAATGAGTCTTTAGGGGGAAATTCAACTTACAAGAATTAAGAAAACAGTCTGCTACTTCCCATAACATCAAAACCATAGGAACATGGTTTTGCATACATAATACCACATGACTATAATGCCATGGGGCTGGTTATACTCACATAGATTATGAGCCATCGCTGCTGATCAATACAAGTGTAGGATTACTTGCACTGGCCAATATACACACTGTAAAATCATCAATAACATATAATTTGTTACCATTCTAAGAACTAAAGAATAAAAGGGAAATGTAAAAGATCAAAACACAAAGTCTCAACCTTGCCTCTGAACAATTCTCTTATATGCCACAAGTCACGAAAAGCTAATGTGCTCAGTAGGACAACTTTAAAAAGCGGGAGTATGTTCATTTTGTTACTTTCCACTACCGCTCAGGATTAACCTTAGCCATTAGCACTGTTTTCAAAATAAAACGGTGACTAATCAATGCAGGAAAAATGGCTAGTAAATGAGGCACATTTATGTAAAATCCTCTGTCCTTAGAGACCAAGAGTGACTTATCGCTTGGGACTTGACGAGCAGATGTGATGGCCAATGTCACAGTAGCCAAAAGCGGAGTGAGAGAGAGAGTCTCACCCACAGTCCCAAGGGGTTGCTTTTTAAAGAAATGCCCTTTGAGTTTATGCCAGTGGCACAATACTTTTTTATGATATTGCAGTGTTGTTCTATAACATGGTCAAGAATCCTTGGATATGGCACAAAACTCTGATATTTTAAAAACCTAATAATTCATTTTATTTATGAACTACTCCAGCAACCAGGCCATGAAAATAACCTAATTTCCTCTTCTCAATGTATAGTTTATTTTAATTCATGATGATCAAAGTCAGTCCTTCTGTATGATTTAAGCCAAGTGAAAAGATCTGCATGCCCAAAATATGACCCTTTTGCTCACCTGCAGTCCTATTAGAGTCAACTGTAGATTCTGATGGTATTTCCAGAAGAACCCTGTTAAACTTGAAATTCTATCATCAAGAATTAATTAAATTATGCTAGTAAAAAATGTCTAACTGAATGAATGTCTTTCAGGAAATGTGACCAGAACAGACAACATAGGTTCAGATTAAGGGAAAGAGAAAAACTGATCACTTTGGCATTTATTAAATACATACTATGTTCCCCAGAATTGAGCACATTCAATGCATTATATATTTTTTAAATCCTCACAATAAATTATTATTGCTCCCATATTCCAGAGCAGGTCACATCCCAGTGAGGAGCAGAGCCCAAATTCTAGCTACACTGAGGAGAGGATGGGGTGGTCAGTTGGTGTGGAGCACAGTCCGGAGAAGACCCACTGCATGAGGAGGTCCTGGGGCCACCAGGACAGTAGTAGGCTGGATGTCAGAAGGAAAAGCTCCAAAGAAATTCCACTGAAGGGATGGCTCAAAGGGACAGAACAGAATCCCAACACTGGCTCTGATTACTTCATGATCATGTTTAAAATATTTGAAGAACAGGGAGGAGAGTGATTCACAGAGAGGAAACTACAAGTGCCCTTCAATCGTCAGATACGTCAAAAACAGTACTAAGGTGCTGTTGGGGGTTTACTGTAAAAGTTAAGTGGGCTAGTGCTTGTGAGTATGGAGTGTGTGTATAAAAGTATGATGTGTGTGAGTGTGTGTATGCATGCACGTGGGAGTGTGGCATGCATGTAAATGAGTGTGATGTCTCTGTGTATGTGTGTGTCTGTGTCTCTGTGTGTGTGGCAAAGCACATTTAACACATTCTTGCTTTATCATCCTCTATTCACTCACCTGGGAAAACAACTGCTCCACTTAAACTATCCATCTACTCTGAGCCTTCCCCTGAGAAAACGAACATATCCGTGCTAACTGGGCTCTTTTTAAACTCAAAATGGCTACCAAAAAATACCCAGTAAGTCTAACATGCTCCCCAGAAACAAATTTTTTCCTCTCTCCAAGAGGTCCATTTAACACCTTCTCATCTGTTTTCTGACCTCTAATATTCCCACTAACCTGCGCCAACTTTTAACTGTTGACTTCACCTCATTTTCCTGAGAAGTTAGATACAGTTGTGTGGGAATTCTCTCATCCTCCCACCATCATCTCTATTGGCGTCTGTACCCATATGCTCTTTCTTCCTTCCACCATGGAAGAAGTGTTTCTCTTCCCATGAAAGGCTAACATGTTTGTCCTCTGGATCCCATCTTCTCTCTCCTTCTCAAGGATTTCTGCAACTCTGTCCTGAATTATTAGTGTCTTTCTCTCTCATTTCTATTAGCATACAAACATACTCTAGGATCCCCCATCTTTGCCAAGCATTCCTGTGATCCTGCAACCCTCCCCTAGGACTTCTCTCATCTGGTTGCTCCACCTCACAGCAAAACTTATGAAAGCAGTTGTCTAATATTGATTGCCTTTATGATTTCACTTCCAGACATCTCTTTGGCCACTTCACCAGGGCTTCTGTCTCCCCCTCCAACCCAGGAGAAGTGTTCATAACCAACCACTAATGATTTCCATAATACTAAGGAAAACCTGCGCTTCCCTGACCTCATTTTACTCTCTCAACAGCATTCTATGGGGTCAACACTCTCTCCTCCTTGAAATATTTTTATCTCTTGATTTCCATGAAACCAACCCTTTAGGTTTCCTGCTACCTCATTGCCCATTCTTTCTCAGTTCCTTTACTGACCACACATTGATATGAATAAAAACAAAAACACAATATGCCAAAAGTTATGGGATGCTGAGAAGGCAGTGCCCAGAAGGAACTTTATGGCTGTAAATACCTGTTTTAAAAAGAGAAGAAAGATATCAAATCAATAACCTGACATTACAGAAATAAAAAGATTATAACAGTAAACTATGAAAAGTTGTATGTCAACAGATAACTTAGATGAAATGGACAAATTGCTAGAAAGTCACAATCAAAACTTACTCAAGAAGCAATTGAAAATCTGAATAGACATAACAAATAAAGAGACATAATATTCAAACTTATAATATTGGCATAATAAATAAAAAGAAATAATAATATTAAAACTTACCACAAAGAATGCCTAGGCTCAGATGTCTCCACTGATAAATTCTACCAAACATTTAAAGAATAATTAATACCAATCCTTCAAAACCCTCCCAAAAAATAAGACAGAACACTTCCCAAATCATTCTCTGTGATGAGTATTATGCTTTTACCAAAACCATAAAAAGACATCATAATAGAGGGAAATTACATCCCAATATCTTTTATGAATATAGATGCAAAAATTCCCAACAAAATATTAGAAAATAAGTTCAGCAATATATAAAAGGATTATACACCATAACCAAGTGGGATTTATCCCAGGAACACAAAGTTGGTTCAAGATAGGAAAATCAATCAATGTAATACACCATTTTAATAAAATAAAGGACAAAAATGGCATGATCGTCTCAATAGATGCAGAAAAAGCATTTGACAAAATCCAACACCCTTTCACAATAAAACACTTAAGAAACTAGGAATAGAAGTGAACACTCTCAAGATGACAAAGGATGTCAATGAAAAACCCTCAGCTAAAACCACAGTTAATGGTGAAAGACTGAAATCTTTCTCTCTAAAATCCAAAACATGACAAGGATGCCTGTTTTTGCCTCTTTCATTCAACGTTGTAGTGGAGGTTCTTTCCAGGGCAGTTAGGCAAGAAAAAAAAATAAAAGGCATCCAGATTAGAGAGGAAGAAATAAAACTCTGTTTGCAGATAACATAGTCTTGTATAGAGACAATCCTCTAAAGTACTATTAGAACTAATAAATGACTACAATAAAGTTGCAGGATACGTGATCAGTATACAAAAATCAATTATTTCTATATATGAACAGTGAACACTTTGAAAATGCTATTAAACAATTCCATTTATAATATTATGAAAAAGACTAAAATCCTTAGGAATATATTTAACAGAAGAAATTCAAGACTTTTACATTGAAAACTACAAAACTTTATTGAGATAAATTAGAGAAGAACTAAATAAATGGAAAGACATTCCATATTCATGGACTATAAGACTTAATATTGTTAAAATATCAGTGATCCCAAAATTGATCTTCAGATTCATTGCAATCCTTAAAGTCCCAACTGTCTTTTTTTGCAGAAATTGCCAAGCTGATCTTAAAATTCATATGGAAATCCAAGGGACCCAGAATATCCAATCTTGAAAAAGAAGGACAAAGGTGGAAGATCCATACTTTCAAATTTTAAAACTTACCACAAAGCTACAGTAATCAGAACAATGTGGTATGGCACAAGAATAGATATATAAATCAATGGAACAGAATTGAGAGTCCAGAAATAAACTCATGTTTTCAGGGCCAATTGTATTGCAACAAGGCTGCCAAGATAACTCAAAGAGGGAGGAATAGTCTTTTAATGGTGCTAGGACAACTGGATATCCATGTGCAAAATAACGAAGTTGGACTATTTCACATACACAAATTAACACAAAATGGAACCAAAATATAAATGTAAGAGTTAAAATTATAAAACTCTTAGAAGAAAACATAGGAGTAAATCTTTGTGTCCTTGGATTAAGCAATGGTTTCTTAAATATGACACCAAAAACACAAGTGAGAAAAGAAAAAAACGGATAAATAGAACTACTTCAAAGTTAAACCCTTTGTACTGCAAGTGATACTATAAAGAAAGTGAAAATACAACCCACAGATTGGGAAAAGATATCTGTAAATCATGTACCTAATAAGATGTTTATATCCAGAGTATGTAAAGAACTCTTACAACCTAACAATAAAAATATAAAAATTTTTAAGTAGACAAAGGATTTGAGTAGACATTTTTCCAAGGAAAATATGAAAATGGCTAATAAGCATATAAAAAGATGCTCAAGATCATTAGTCATTAGGGAAATGTGAGTCAAAACCACAATGAGATACCACTTCACACTCACTAGGATGGTTATAATAATAATAATATTAAAAGAAGCAGACAATATCAAGTGTTGGTGAGGATATGGAGAAATTGAAACTCTTATTCTTTGCTGGTAGTAATGTAAAATAGGGCAATCACTATGGGAAATAGTTTGGCCTTCTTCAATTTGTTACAAAGGAATATTACTTGCCAATTAAAAGGAATGATGTACTGGGGCTGGCCCAGTGGCATAGCAGTTATGTTCACACACTCTGCTTCGGCAGCCCAGGGTTTGCTGGTTCATATCCTGGGCGCAGACCTATGCACCGCTTGTCAAGCCATACTGTGACAGGCATCCCACATATAAAATAGAAGAAGATGGGCACAAATGTTAGCTCAGGGCCAATCTTCCTCAGCAAAAAGAGGAGGTTTGGTGGTAGATGTTAGCTCAGGGCTGATCTTCCTCAAAAAAAAAGAATGATGTACTGATACATGCTATACAGCATAGTTGAACCTTGAAAACATTATACTAAATGAAAGAAGCCAGTCACAAAAGACCACATATATTTTCTTTCCATTTATATTAAATATCTAGAATAGGCAAATCTATGGAGACAGAAAAAAAATTTATTGTCTGCCTACGGCTGGGAAAGTAGTGACTGCTAATTTGTATGAGATCTTTTCAGGGAATGATAAAATGTTGTAAAATTATATTTTGGAGATGGTTGCACAACTCTGTGACTGTACTAAAAACCATTGACTTGTATATTGTAATGAGTAGATTTTGTGCTATGTGAATTATATTTTAATAAAGGTGTTAAAAAATAATCTGGGAGCCAAATACCACATGTTTGAAGAGATGGAAGATACAAGGTTCCAGGTTAAGATGCAAAGAGAGAAACAGGTATCACTTAAAAATATATCATCTGTTGGCAGCAAGGACTGTAAGCGTACATTAATCTTAATTTGAAATACACTGGTAACTCTTACACAGAAAATAATTCATAAATTATGTGAGAGAGCTATATACTCAGTGACCCCCTTCTTTAAGGATTTGTAGGCAGAATGAAAATGAATTCAAGTTACGGCAGCACTCAAGCCTTTCTCCTTGCTCTATGCACTGCATCCTCAAGAGACACAGAGATAACATCACCATAAAGATGACCGTAACAGCCTGAGGGAAGGCCTGGTGGAGAATTACATCTGGCTAGGTCTCCTCAAAACAGTGCTTCCAGCTTTCTGCTAAAATATCTATGAAAATATAGTACTAGTCCAGGAAAAATACAGATATCCTAGTAAGAATTTTTTTACTTACAGGGAACTTATTTTTTTTTAATATGCTTTATTTTTTAGAGCAATTTTAGATTTACAGAAAACTGAACAGAAGATACAAAGACTTCCCATATATCCCATGCCCCTGCACATACCCACAGCCTCCCCCGCTATCAACACCACACCACAGTGGTACCTCTGTTACAATCGATGAACCGACATGGACACATAATTATTACCCAAAGTCCATAGTTTACTCTTGGTGTTGTGTATTCTATGGGTTTGGACGACTGTATAAGGACATGAATTCACCACTATAGTATCATACAGAATAGTTTCACTGCCGTAAAAATCCTTTGTGCTCCTCCTAGTCACCACTCCTCCTCCCTAACCCCTGGCAGCCACTGACCTTTCACTGTCTCCACAGTTCTGCCCATAGCATGCAGCCTTCTCAGACCGGCTTCTTTCACTTAGTCATATGCCTTTCAGGCTCCCTCCTACCTTTTCATGACTTGATAACTCATTTCGTTTTAACTGTGAAGAATAGTCCATCATCTGGATGGGCCACAGTTTATGTACCTGTTCACCTACTAAAGGACATCTTGGTTGCTTCCAAGTTTTGGCAATTATGAAAAAAGTTGCTAAAAACATTTGTGTGCAGGTTTTTGTGTGGACGTAAGTTTTCAGTTCATTTAGGTAAATACCAATGAGCGTGATTGCCAGATTGTATATTAAAAATATATTCACTTTTTCAGGAAACTGCTAGAATTGTTTTTTATATGTATATATATATATATATATATATATACATATAAAAATGTAAGATTCAGATAGAAAAATAAGGCTGCCTAAAAAGGAACCATCCGGGAGGCCTAACATATCTACTCTAAGTCACATTGCCGAATGACAAGGACTCAAATTCTGGAGAGTTTTAAGAGAAGGGGAATTGTAACTTAAGACTTTTTTACATGAGTGTTCCTGGCCATTTATGAAAGTGGAAGACAAACATTCTCAGAGATACAAGAGCTCTGACAATCTGTTACCCAGGTAACCTTCTTTCAAAACTTACTTGAAGTGAACTCCAAGTTGGATAAAGCAAATTAAGAATTCAAGCGAGGAGAAATTATTGTGTAAGAGGGTTGATCGTAAATACAATTTTCCCTGCCCTCCCTAATTAGAACGTAATCCTGCCTTAAGTTCTCTAGGACTCTGCACCTCCTGGATGACACTTGTCACAGTTGCTGGTGTATATATGTTATCATAAGTGCTTAATCAGGATCTGTTGCCCCCAGTACACTGTGTGGTCCTCGCAAACAAGTAGTGTCTGCAGTTGCTCACCTTTGCAGGTATCCCTCCCTCCTGACAGCAAGATGCCTGGCAACAGAACAGGATCTCCCTTCTCTGTGAATGAATGAGCATGAGCAAAAGAACATGGCACTCCTTCGATTGTTACTTACCACACTCTCACAAAAATATAATTTCTTGGTGACACGTGTCTCCTTTGTTAATTCCTCGAGGACCAGGACTAGGCTGCATTCATCTCTCCACCCAAGACTCCCTGCACAGTGCCCAGGCTAAATAGAGTCACTCAATTAATATTGGCTAAATTATTGAATGCAATCCCCTGCCACACCCTCCCTCCTTCTTACACCCCTGCCACCTAACCCACTAAAATGCCGTACGTGTTTCACATCTCCATGCCTTTATATGTATTGCTTTAGCCTCCGATTCTTTGCCCCACCTTCTCCGCTTCAGGAACTCCCACAGCCTTCCAGCCAGCTCCAGCATGGTCTGCTCCATCAACACTCAGGTAGAACTCGCTGTTTCCACAGCAATTGGCCATATTGCACTGAAATTATTTACTCATTTGTTTGTATTGCACATTAAACAGTGGGTTTCTGAGGGCTATGCTTTAAAGTATACTTTCCCAACTTTAGGTGTCATGCTATCTAACTTATAATAAATGCTCATTAAATATCTGCTATATAGATAAACCTGCTAAGGCAGCTCCATGGGCATGTGAGGAGCTGCTTATCTATTCACAAAGGTTTTGTTCAGAAGGTCAGCTTGGAAATAGCAAAATAAAAGTGGATACCATGCATCCAGGGAGGGTGTACAAATGACGGCCAGGCCTTCTCAAATTTACCCAAGCTGGATTTCAGTATAGAGAAGGATTTTGTCCTCTCTGTGTCTCAGAGGATACCGTGCTCTCATGGTTTGATAAAAGAGGCTGAGTTCAAGATTTGGTTCCATCCTACGGAAATTATTTTCTGTCTTTTGGTTACAGTCATGACGTTTCGCTGCTTTCAAGTTCTTCCCTCAACATTAGAAGATGGAAGGAGGGAAACTCTTCAGTGTCTCAAACTTTTAAATCTAATTAATAGTTAAATCAAGAAACATCCCTCATCAAAATTTCCTTGGGTCTATTGTACTAGACTAATTTTCTCTGTCAAGTGAAAGTGCCGTAATTTTCAGTACTTAGAGGACTCAAAATTTTAATGGGAAGATTTAGTTAATCTTTCATAATCTGGAGTCTTTTTAAAGTTTACTTTCCTAGATGTGGATCCTACAGTTCGATTTGCTTGTACTATAATTGTTCTCTCTTGAACTTATTTTTGCTGAGGTTTTTCTTTCTTTCTCTTGAAAGAATAAGATAATCTGCCTGCACTTGCCTATTGATGAGGGTTTTCAAGAGCAGTAGTTGCAAGTAGCACACCTGCTGAGAAACTGTTTGCACGTGAGGAGAACTGAAGCGGGCAGCCTCACCAAAGAGAGTGCAAGCAGCTTTGCACGGTGAAGAAGATGAGAAGCAACCTAACCTGATAGACCCATGGGTCAAAACATACCAAAAAGGATTCCAAATTGCTACAATAAATTAACCTGGAAAATATTCTACCAAAGTCTGTACCTTGAATCTTAAGTAAAGTCATCTTGTTGAAACAGGAAATGCCAAGTTATTACAAGATCAGCTGAACCCTTCTTTACAGCCCGTGCAAAATGAGGGTGCCCTAAAAGGCAGTCTTCAAATGCTATTTTTCACAGTGTCAAATCCATTTTATAAAATTTGAAAAGTTCTAGAAGCAGCCAAACACTTGAGCAAGGATTGCTCAGGATAACATTTCTTTTACGTAAGAAAAGGTAAAATATGTTGGTTCTCGTCTACAAAAGCAATAAACAGAAACTTGAGAAATTAAAGTTCTGTTATTAATCAACCTCACCCAATTATGGTCATAATTATTACTAATTTTTAATTGCACTTATCACTTACTGATTTGACGTTTGCAAAGTGAAAGACTAGAATACGAATCAGGGGTTCAGGAGTCTGCTTTCAATGCTGCTACCATCTAGCTGCGTGCCCGTGGGGAAGTCCTTTCATCTTTGTGGGTCTCAGTTTCTCTATAAAATTAAGAGTTTGAATAAAATTATTCCAATTTTGGTTTTGTGACTAAAGTTAGTTATATAAAAATGAGACATAAATCATGATCGGGAAATAAGAACAAGATAAAAATCTGACAAGAGTTAAGAGATGAGATTTGACTGAAAAGACAAAAAACAAAATTCAATTCATATAGTGCCGTGTCACCATCTATAGGTAAGGTAGGTGTCAAAGATACAAAAAGAAGAATGGTGAAACTTTAAGCTAAGAAAAGCAAATAAATAGCTGATGGTTTGCCAGCTCTACCTGATTGGCAGAGGCTGTCTAGAGCAGGATCTAGAGGGTTCTAAGATCAAGTCTGAGTTCAGTGGGAAAGAATGCTGTGATTTATTAGTAATGTCTCCTGTGGGCTCAGAAAGGAAGAGTAGTAGCATATGCAAGATATTTGCCACATAAGTTCTAAAACAATATTCTCACCATGTATAGTAGATACTTGTTATTTGTGTCTAAAATTATGTCTGAAGACTTTAGAACAGCCTCTGTTCTCAAATAACACAACAGCATATAATCTGTCACATGAAATACAGTAAAACATAGCTTTGAAACATCAGTAACTCCTTTCAGGCCCTTAACTTTTCTATAAATACAACATTAAAGCAGAAAAGCTAGTTGCAGCTACATGCACCCCATTTTCATTCATCTTTTCTGTAGTACTAGAAGCTCTGGAAATTTATTTGGGCACATAGCTGCCCAGAATAAGTACTCTATTTCTCAGCCTCTCTTGTAGATAGATGAGGCTGTTTGACTAAGTGCTGACCAATGAGATATGAGCAAAAGCTATGTGAGTGATGGGGTTCAGGTCAGGCTGCCCCAAAATATGCCTGTTTGGCACATTGATTATTTTGAATTAAAATTACTTCAGAATGAGTCAGTGCAAGAAGGACACTGACCCTCCTTTATCCCTCTGAAAGCAGGAAATAAATTTCCTGTGTGGAAGTTACCTCCCTGTACCAGGAGGTACAGAGACATCTTTATAGCCAGAGAGGGAATTTCGGGCCAAGAAGGCTGCATAAACAAACCTTGTTACTTCTTTACTAATTTACTACCCCAAGCCCAAACTTCTTCGTCTTTTCAATTCTTCACAAATTCATTGTTTCTCTGTCTAAAAGGTAGAAAAGCTGCCTGCTTTGGTCACTTCTCTGGGTCTTACATTCTTATGAGGCTCCGTACGGAAGTATTAAATTTGCTTTTCTCCTGTTAATCTGTCTTGTGCCAATTTAATTCTTAGACCAGCCAGAAGAACCTAGAAAGGTAGAGGGAAAGTTTTTCATCCCCACCATGAGCAACTTTCAGGTTGTGCTCTTATCCTCTCCCTGCTGGTTCCAAGCCAGACTGGGTGATGGTGAGCCATGAAGGAGATGAAGATGCGGCAAAACCTGCAGTCACTTTATCAGTCATATGCTGTTTATACACAGAAGGTTATGTGTGACAGAAATAATCCTCTATCTTGCTTAAGCAACTATAATTTCAGGTCTCTGTTACTGCAAACAAACCCATACCTTACCTAATAAGATAGTTACTTTGCATTATGGGAGTGTACACAAGAAACACATGCCTCCTTGTGGGAAATGTGATGTGATTCTGGAGAAAGTCATTTCCATTGTGTGGACATTTCCAAGAAGTAACAAGAAGTGAAGGTAGCAGTGCAGCTACCAAACAGGACTTTTGTAAAGGTTTCTTTGTTTTATTGGGTCAAATCCAGCCAACCACCCATTTGTAAATAAAGTTTTATTGGAACACAGCCATGTTCATTTGCACATTGCCTATGGCTACTTTCTGAGCTACAATAGCAGAGTTGAGTAGTTCTGACAGAGACCATATGGTGCCCAAAGCCTAAAATATTTACTATCTGGAACTTTACAGAAAAAGCTTTCTGGCCCCTGTCTTAAAAGGCGGCAGCCTTTGCATTCACAGGAACTCTGACTAACTGAATTGATTTCAGATATCGCTTTTTCTTATTTCCATATGGCAGTTCATCACATCTATGTATTAATGTTCAACATCCTACTTTCACTTTATCCAAATACAATATTTTCTATCAAAGAACTATTTCAAACTTTTTAATTTCCTAGTAATTGCACCTGAGTGCCACTTAACCCCAGGGCCATTTTTCACAAAAAGATGTTACTTCATCACAAGAATTAGAGCATTACAAAGGTGAGTAGGGAAAACCAGTGGAGTAAGACACAATCTCCCGGCTGTTGGTGATACTCACATAAGTTTAGTGACTGATTCCCACATGCTGGTCTCACAACCAGTAAAGTCCAAGTTCACTCCTTGACTTCAAATGTCACTCAGAAACAGTGAGTTTCTACCACTGTTAAAGAAATGTATCTAAAATATTTAAAGAAAACAAGACCATTTATGTTAAATCCAAGAATGTTATGAGTCTATTTTAGCACAAGTTTTAGAAGATGAGCCAGCCTGAGTCCTTAATGGTGAACTTGACTTGAACAGAATTTTAAATTTAAGAAAAAGTAAAGCCAATGAAGAATATGCTGCATTTATCTCAATAGAGGTCAAAAACCAAAGGGAAAAGCAAATGACTAAGATTCTAAACGTAAATTAAAAGTCACATCTGTCAGAAGTGAGCATCCAACTAACAGGGAAAAGTTTGAAATGTTGGTTTTAAAATTACTGGGCTCTTGAATTCATTCTTTCAATACATACATATGTGTTTTTTTAATGGAGTTTTTTAAAGATTTTTTATTTGTCCTTTTTCTCCCCAAACCCCACCGGTACATAGTTGTATATTTTTAGTTGTGGGTCCTTCTAGTTGTGGCATGTGGGATGCCGCCTCAGCATGGCTTAGATGAGCAGTGCCATGTCCGCCCGCCCAGGATCCGAACCGGCAAAACCCTGGGCTGCCGAAGCGGACCACGCAAACTTAACCACTCGGCCACGGGGCCGGCCCCTCTTTCAATATATTTTTAACAAGAAAAATAAAAAAGAATCTGAAGCCATTAACAGGTGATGAAGACTTTGCAAAAAATACTTACAGATCAAAATTAAGATAAGACAGAGAAATTCAATTATTCTACGTGCATATACATGAAAAAGAAGTTGTGCCTGTATTTTTCAAATGAATTTTTAAATTAAATTCGTTTCCTATACCCATCATCTCTAACATGCCTGTCTGAATACCTGTAAGATTTCAGAAGCTAATTAAAACAAAATATTTATGTTCAGAATATCCAACATTGTTGGAAATATGAAATATTTTTAAAGTATATACAGTCATGTATATATTTAGAATGTGTACTAATTTTATTACACTTGTTGTCTGCCAGAGCTGTGCTACCTAATATGGGAGCCACTAACCACGTGTGGTTTCCAGTGCTGTTGAGTACCTGAGATGTGGCTAGAGCAAAGTTAGATAGTATAAAATCCACACTGAAGACTTTGTACAATAAAAAAAAATGTTAAATATCTCCATTTTTTTACATTTTGATTATATATTGAAATGAGAATATTTTAGGTACATTGGATTAAATGAAATATACTATTAGAATTAATGTATCTTTTTTTTAGCTTTTTAAATGTAACTACTAGAAGAGTTTAAATTATATATGAGGCTTCAGTACTTTCTTCCTCAGAGACAAATATCAGCTTTGGGGTTCTGGGAAACCTAACACCACAATGCTGGTAATCAATCAATGTAAATTGTGTAGTGGGTATTTCAATGAGATTAAAAAATCATTTTGTCTAACCCCAAAATACATATTTTACTTTAAATGACCTAATAAGAAATACAGAAAGAAAATGTTCAAATTCTATTGTTCTCCTTGCTTTTTTCATTTTAATTTCATTGATTCCAAAGAGGTTTTGTATGTGTGCAGAGCAAGATGTGGTGTTAGTTACAAGCTGGGAGGGAAATAGATGGCCAAAAGTAGCAGAATCAACAAGAAGATGATGTCCATGTGAGAGATAACTCCATTTGGGAGTAAATTTGACCCAAAATAACCTCTTTTAAGAGCAAAAATTCAGCACCTTCCATTATTTTTTTAGATGAGAACTTTTTCTAGTGCATTTTCACCATCAGTCTAGGGTACTAGACCGGTATGGGAATAGATGGAAAAAAGGATTTCTACAGAAAAATACTTACAGCTTCCTAAGATTCTTCATTGATATGCTCTTCATAGATAATCAAGATAACATGTTTAGGATATGAATTCTAAAACATCACATTACAAAGTACTTTTTTTTTACTGTAACAGTTCTAAAATGCTGACAATTTCCTGACTATCCAATTTTACCTTAATGAACTATTTTATTCAATGAATCACTATTCTTGTAAATTCTTCTGCATAACAGAACAGAGTATGACAGCTAACAGCATGTACTGGCTGACAGTGCCCACTCGCCTCCAGCCCTGTTGCTCTGAATCATGTACTCACGAAGGAGATGTTTGACCCTGCAGAATGGCGGCTGTCCTCTGAACTTCCTTCTAAGGCCCACTTGAAAGTTTTCTCCTACTGTTCTTTTGATGTCAAGCCTTTCCAAGAATAAAAGTGCTGTGTCACTCACTCCATTGGTTCTTTGTCCCTAAACAGATGAAAAGTCCTTGTTTTCACTTCTAAGATGTCAGGGAATGAAAAGAGAGAAAAGTAATTTTGGTACCCAGAAGCAGAGATGCCTGTGTGATCATTTCCGAACAACACCCGTTGCTACCGAGGTCAATAGGAGGACAGGAAGTCTGATTCTTCTGTTTCTAATCCACAGGTGAAGAAATAACTCACTTATCAAAAAAAAAAAATCCATACTTTGGCTTTTTTTCTGATTTAGTGAGAGAACAAAGGCAAAAGAAGCTGGGTTAAATTTTCAGAACACGGTTTTGTTCATTAATAGAGATCATGATCATGAGAATAACAACCCTACCTCCTACCTCCAACTTAACCAACCTGCCGCAGGATCTCCCAGCTATGCCTAATGTACAATGGTGTGAGGGCTTTTAATATTTGGACCAATGGAGGTGAGAAGTAGTATTCACGGGGCTTGTAGTACTTGGACTGGTGGAGGTGAGAATAGTTTGTGCAGGAGCCTTGGGGAAAAAGAAAATTGGAAAATACGAAAAAAAAAAAAAGAGATAGAGGCCAAGATGGCATCTCTTCCCAGCCTGCCTGTGGAACTGGGTTGATCCTTCCTCAGAAAGGGATGGGAATGCCAGTTTGATGAGGAAACTTCCGAGACTCTGGGTACAAGCTTGAGAGTCTAAGAGACAGAATGTAGCTCCACCAGACACCAGAGGCATGACCAGGCTAAGATGTGGTGAAGCAAGCCAGGAGCAGGCTGGTGTGGTGGTGCTAGGTCCTTCATCAGTGGTAGCTTAGGAAGTGAGCCTACATATGAAAAGCACCACATTTACCTATGTCCTCTATCTGTATCATGGTCTTGCCTTTAATTTCTTCCTCATTTTTCTGCCATCACAGTTTAACAATTACAATGTCAACATGATGCCTTTTTTTTAAAGCTGTTCATAGAAACACTTTTGGAAAATGTGATGGGTGGGAATCACTGCTCGTGTCACAATGTCTTTGCAGCAATGGCGAGCTATAGGATAAGGATGGATACCAGCAAGGAAGAGCTGTGCCCACTGCCCCAGCACAACAAAATTATCACAATGGGTGCCAGCTACAACCACTGTGATCAGGTGCCTCCCTCAGGTGGATTGGTGGAGTGGCCAGAGAGGGAGAATATTAGAGGTCTTGATCAAAGACACAGTAAGACAAAGCTTAGAAGCCTTTGAGGCTGGCTAAGGTGAGCCAACATGTTCGTGTGGGCTCTTCATTCATACTCAGGACCTGGAGATCCCTACATGCATTCAATTTGCACGCAACTTTTCTACTAGAAAATGAAGCAGGAGTAAACAGAGTGTGAAGTCAGAATCCTCAGTCCCAGGAGTGATGTTATTTCTTCATATTTGGAATAGGGACAGAGAAGAAAACTGGTTCCATATTTTAGATTGAAATTTTCCATTTGAATGTTTGTTTCAATATTTATCTCATATTACTTAGTAGATGTGTTCATGAACATAATAGTAAGTTTTTTTGAAAATTGAATTATATTTTAAATTCTCTAGGAAAGATCATATTGAATCTGTAATCACACTTGTCATCACCCACTAAAGGCATCTAATTTGTACAATTGTATTTTGACGTCCCATTTTCTTGAAATGAAGTATAATTTCTATTAAGTTCACCATATTTTTATCAGACACTTAATATGTGCCATGCTTCGAGCTAGGTCCTAGGGGTTCAAGGATGAATAAAACATAATCTTTGTCCTCAAAGAGGTCAAAGATTTTCAGAGAAGATAGTTATGATACTATGTGGAAAAAACCAACATTAAAGAGGAAGGGCTTAGCAGTGGTGGGGAGAAGTCTGGACAGCTTCATGACTTTAGAGCTGGATATTAAAGAGTGATTAAGAATATGCCAGGTAATTAAGAGAGGAAGGGATATTACAAACATAGGAAGAACATGTACGTGGCGGAAATTGGATGAAGGATACACAAGACCTCTTTATGTCATTTATGTAACTTCCTGTGACTCTATAATTACTTCAAAATTTAAAAAACAAAATTTTAATATGCTAATTCTTCTATGTATAAATATGCACGGTGTTTAGAGAAAATGGAAAGTAATCCTGAATGAAGGTTTGGTTTGCGAGGATGTTGGACAGGAAGTCAGGAATCAGCTTATATTGGAGAAAAATAAAGCTGGCAGAAAATGGAAGAGTCTTAGAACAGTGGAAATGGAGAGAAGGTAAAAGACTTAAAAGGTATATTTGAGATAAAAGCAAAAGTCTTTGGTGATTCTGCTAAAGAGAGGGAAGAGGTAAAGAGAATTTTAAGATTGGGTGGAAATTCATGCCATTAATCATTATAGAATAACTAAGGAAGTTTTTATAGTGAAAGATGATGAGTTTGATTTGGAACTACTGAAACTGAGTCTCAACACCCATGTGCAACATAGACTTGGAATTCAAGAACAAGGTCTTATAATATGTATTTACTATATTGTTTGAGAATGTTCACTTCTGCTATAGAAGATAAGAAAACAAACAATACGGACTGAACTCATAAGAAATGTTAAGCATAGTAAGTATAAATTATAAGAAATAGGCAAAACCCTTAGGACATGTTGTGTCCATAATAAGTAAGCAAATAATTTCCAAGAAATAGGTAGAATTCATGTGACATGTTAAGTATAGTGTGATAGTAATCTGTAAGACACGTCAACAATAGAACAATAAAATAAATAAAAAGCATGATGGAACGAACAAGAGTGTTGTTTACAGATAGAAAGGAATGAAATAACCAAATCATGCCACCTCCGGGATGACAACTATGTCACCCTCAAGTTCAGTCACCTATTGGTGACATCCAGTATGGTCTCATTCTGGCCCCATGTATGCTCTACCCAAGAAATGCACATAAGACCCATGCTATTTAGCAGGCTAATTGACAAGCTACAGCTGTGTCCAGAAGGTCTTGGCCCAGAGTGTCTCCAGTTGAACAAGTGTGTATCATTGGCCCAGGACCCTTTCTGTCTGTGAACCCTTACCTCAAACCTCACCTCTGGTCCTCATAATCACACCATTAGCCGAGAGTACTAGAGTGGCAGAGAGGGACAGAGAGAAAGAGAGAAAGGATATGTGAGCCTTGTGAACCCCAGGTCTCAAAAACTGTGGTCCTTCCATCTGCTTGTCCCCTAATCCAAGAATGTTAACTCACCCCATCTCTCTACTTTTACTTGTTGTTGCATGTTTTAATATACCATGTGATTCGAGCGTTGTCATTTGGTCTGTGAGCCTTTCTGCTCTGTGACTTCCAAGACAGTATGCTTCACAGTGGACTTGGAACACTCACGGTAGTTTCCCATATGCTGGGTCTGAACTAAAGGACTGTAATCATTGACGTGCCTAAGATAATCCAACTAGACGCCAACTGCCTTGGTTTAACACAGTTTTTTGGTATATGTAAGCTTTCAACAAATGTAAAACCCCATAAGACAAAATCAAGCGTCTGTCTTCAAAAAAGTCGACATTAACTCTTTTCATATCTGTTTCTGAAAGCTTAATGCAAGCCCTTTCAGGGCAAAAACCATGCACTGTTTATCTTTGCATCTCTACACCTAGCCTACTACCAGTAATAGGTCACACACTTAATGTGTTTTTGCTGACCTGAAGAATAAGCTACATTTTCATAATAAGTGCATTTTCATAATACAGATATTTACATACTGGTTTTTATATGTTGACCCTGACAAAGCTCATCTGCAGAACCAGTGAGAAATTTCATTAAAAATTGTGTGGATTACATCATTTATACAGACAGAGACTGTCATGGGAGAATACTGAATTCCTCCAGGGCAGAACTGACAGAATGAAAATGACTTCAGCGACACAGTGGATCAAGACTCCTGGACCAGAGAACCTCAACTGGTTTTCAACAGATCATGACAAAGACTCTAAATCCTTTATTCATTATCAAAGTAAGTTGGCAAACAGAATTTGAGATGGTGGGAATGTGGAAAAGTAAACATATGCCATATAGATTGTTTTCTAAGGCACAGTGGTGAGTGAGACAAATGTCAGGTCAAGCATACTCCAACGCATGAAAGAAAAAGGAAGAGAGCAAAAACAGTGAAAGTCTTTTTGTTTATTTATCTGGGGTGATTGTTAAATTGAAGACGTTAGGTAAATTACGGTTGGTTCATAAACAGAATATTTTGCAGCTGTTTAAAAGGAGATGAAAAACAACTTATGAACTGATATAGAAGAATCTACCAAATATATTGTAGCAAACAAATCAAGGTGACGAGCAATTTGTATAGCATGCTAGTATTTTGTGTTTGAAAAACTATGTAGACAAATACTTGTATATACACCAAATATTATGGAAGAATACATAACACATTGATTACAGTGGTTGACTCTAGAAAGGAGAACTGGGAATTGTGAGATGTGGTAGAAAGCAGATGTGTTGTTTTTGTGTATTTTTAAGCTTTTGTAATATTACGTGCATTACATTTTCAAAAAATAAAGATGGAGTAAAATGATTAAAAATAAAAAATTTTAAATTTAATGTCAGATTTTTTCTAAAATGCTCATTCATCAAAAATAAGTAAAGCTCAATACAGTAAACAAATATATTTCTACTAATATTTATATCTACAATATAAAGTGTTCACTGTGCAGAAGATTTTTCATTTAAGATTTTCTACAACTCCCAAAATCAGATTAAAGACTATAGTTTCTAATTATGTTATACATAAAGTTATATATTTAGAGCACTAAATTTCTTTCAAGTTAATGTCACAAGAAGCCTTTAACTCGCTAAGCCCTATTCAACTCTAGAAGTTCCCATTTAGCTGATTATACAAATTTTACAAATTAAAGAAAGCCTTTCTTCACCATAGGAGGTAGTACTCAGTAGATGGCTCCGTTAAGTCTCAAATTGTGAATTTGACTCTTCAAAAACAAGACAGAAAAGAAAATGAAAAATATGCACCTTGGTTAGCTCATCTATAAAATGGGAATAATAAGAGTAACTAGCCTGATAATGTGTATGGAATCCACAGTAAATAGTAGTTATAACTAACATAGTTTAAAGGTCAAATGAAGATATGCTTCTGCTGTTGTTAGTCTAGTCCAGTCAATTCGGACTCCTAGTGACCCTGTGTACAGCAGAGTAGAACCCTGCCCGTTCTTTTTGAGCCATCCTCTCACCTGCTGGTACTGTATCAGGCAATGCTCCATTGCTCTTCATAGGGTTTTCATGGCCAATTTTCCCAGAAGTAGTCTATCTAGTCTGGAAACTCCACTGAAACCTGTCCACGATGGATGACCCTGACGGTATTTGCAATGCCTGTGGCATAGCTTTCAGCATCACAGAGACACGCAGCCACCACAGTATGACAACCGACAGATGGTGATGTAGTTCCCTGACAGGGAAATGAACCAGGGCCCTGGCAGTGAGAGTGCTGAATCTTAACCACTAGACCACCAGAAGATATGCTGGTTCTGTATAAAATTTATGTCCAGAAAACATAAGTTTATTGTCTTATTCAAGTAAAACTGTAAATGCCTAATGATGCTTGGTGATGGCTATTATCCTCCTATCACAGCTTAGCAAATATGTCTTCCAAATATCTATGATTGCCCATTTGAATTGGAAATGGCTCATCTCCCCGTGTACTCACAATTAACTGCTTCCAATGGCTTTGGTAAATAAAATAACCAAATTATTGTTCAAATTTCTTACATAGTTGTAAAACCAAATTTAAAATGGCTTTTTTAAATGGTTTGTTAAAAAAAAGAAAAAGAAGTGTACTGTGTATTTACCTTTGAGTGATGAAGAACTTGAATTAAAATCATAAAGATAATCAGAATCCACATTAGGAGGGGGGAATTAAATCTATCTTCTTAAGGACTGATATAAAGACTAATTTTCAAATAATTCATCCTGATTTGGTTAAATTAACCAGGTAATCACCTGTAGTTCATTTTTTACTGCCTTTGTAAACACAGGCGGGACATCATTTATTTGGAGCTTTAGTCAAGAATCATGATGGTGTCTTAAATATTCTAAAGACATTCATATTTAAATGACTAGTCCTTGAGAATAAAGATAAACCAGACTAAATCACCTTCGGGTATACGTACTGTCAACCAGCAATTATCTCATCGATTTTTTAGTTATGCCTGTAACAGAAACTAATTACTTTGAAAATGAACAGCCATTGTCGTTTTATGAACACTCAGATGTATTATCCTACCCGGCAGGAAAAACAAATGGATCTAAGAGAGGGTTGAAGATGCACAATTGGACAAGAAGGGAAAGTGTAGGCCCAAACACAGTAGAGTCAGTCATCAGAGAACTGCCTGCAAACCCAAAAAGAAATCTCTGCCAGTGCCCTGATGTTTATCCTCAACCAGGCTCACCACCATGAAAGGAGGGGACTAGCGGCTGCTTGTAGATGCTGCTCTCTGCCTATCAATGACCTGCCCGGAAGTAAAGTGTGTGTGTGTGTGTGTGTGTGTGTGTATGGGTGAGACAGAGCAGAGGCAGTATGCCTGTGCATGTCTCTGTGTATCTGTTACATGCAAGGGGGTAGAGAAGAGGGGGGAGGATCGAAGAGACACTGAGAGTTGCCCAGGTGAAGGACCACGTTTGGCAAGAGATCTTTATTCCATGACTCAGATAGGGGAAGAATCGGGATGATTTTCAAACACAGTTATTTCTGAGACCTAGCTTATTTCAGTCTGAGGAATTCCACAGCTGGAGCAAACAAACAGTGCAATCCGGTCAGTTAACAGTGAAATACAGTTGTGCACCACACAACCACAGGTCCGTCAACGAGGAACCACATATAGGACGGTGGTCCCGTAAGATTAGCACCTCACCTACTAATAAGTACCTTAGCACCTTATAGCCTAGCTGTGTAGTAGGCTATACCACCTAGGTTTATGTAAGTGCACTCTATGAGGTGCGCACAGTGATGAAATCGCCAAAGAATGCGTTTCTCAGAACATAACCCCATCGTCAAGCAACGTGTGACTGTGGTATGGCAAACACATGCTTTAAAAAAAGAAACAAAAACAAACACAGAAATCGTGTCAAGTCTCTTGGAGCCTGGAAAAGGAATAAGAGAACATGTACATTTGGAATGAGGAAAATCATACACAACCATTCTCGTTTTATCTAATCCCCCCCCAAAAGGGTTATGTTTTATTCCATATATTCACTTAATCACTCAGTTAATGTTTATCATGGGAGGTGTATAATAAAAGCATTTTCTAAGCTGGAGATAGAATACTAAACAAGCAGTTAGGGAACTGTATTCCTTTCTGGATGAAGATGCTTACCAAAGGCCGCAAGGCAGGGGGAGAATGCAGGCCACTGTTTCCAGTGAGAGGGGGAGAGTGAAGTCACTGGCCGACAAAGTGCGGGAACTTCACCCATCTCTCTGAGCAGGTTGGGCACTCCTCCCTCCTGTGAGGAGAGAGTTTGAGTTTAAGTTTAAGCTACTTTCCTAATACACTCCTGAGAAGGTGGAAGTGTTGGTAGAAGTCCCTATTTTACAAAAGGAACATGAAGAGAAGAAGAAGAGTGTTTCCTCTCATGCGCCCTAAGTCTAATCAATCTGGCTTCCTCGTCACCCACATTGATCTCCCACAAACCTGAAGCCCGTTCCCTAAAACACACCAGGCACTTTCACACCTTGAGCTCTTCATTCATGCTGTTCCCATTGCCTGAATTGATTTTCCCCTTTCCCACCCATATCGTTTTCCCCAATTGTTGAAATCCTATTCATCTTTGAGGTCATCTAGAATATTCTTTCCTTTTAGAATCTTTCCCCAACTCTTCATCACCACAGACAAAACAAATTCCTGGCACCATCAGTTGCTTTGTGACCTTGAACAGTTAAGTCTCACTTTCCTCATCTATAATGCAGGAATAATACTGCTTAACTCCTTAGGGCAAGTGTCAGGATTAAAGCGTGCAGTAATACCTGGTTGGTAACTGATGTTTAGTAAATGTTGGTTTCCTTTCTCCACTCTGAGACTAAAACTAAGTTAATTTCCTGTCTCTTTGTTAAGTAATCTTGGAATCAAGTATATTTTCCTGTGCCTATGTTAAAAACTACCAAGGCAAGCACAAATAACTTATTTGCTCCAGGCAATATTTTTTCCTGGAAGATACAACTATGAGCCAACTAAAATAGTTTACATATCAAGACAAAGTTTACTCATCAAGACTCATTTCAATACCCTCACCTCACTGTGCTTACCAATCCAAGACTATTACATCAAACTCTGCACGCTGGTAGTTTGAGTCTATGTAATAAACTTTAAGTTTGCTTAATCAACAGATCTTTCCAGAGAATTGACAGTTGTCACCTCTTTGCCTTAATTGTGATTCAATAGCACTTTGCTTAAACTTCTGTTATGGCATATAGCACTATGATATAACTATGTCATTGGTAATTGCCTGGTTATCTGCTTTCCTTTATAAAATGGTAAGCTTTAAGAAAGCAAGATCATGTCTTTTCATCTTTGAAATCCCAGTGCTCATCATCACAGTTTGCAATTGGTTGAGCTAGAAAAAAAAAAAAAACCAACACAGATTTCCTTGAATGAATGAATGGTCATCCTCGAGGTCACAAATCTACTTGTAATCTACTAACCTAGTGGGTTCACTCAGGGGCAATTTTGCTTCCCATGCGACACACAGCAATGTCTGCAAACCTTTTTCATTGTCATGGCTTGGGCTAGGGGGGCAAGCACTACTGGCATCTGGTGGGTAGAGGCCAGGGATGCTGCCAAACCTCTTATAATGCACAGGACAGCCCCACAACAAAGAATTAGCCAGCTGAAAATGTCAATAGTGCCAAGGTTGAAAACTACCACAGGAGATGTTGCAGCACCTTCTCCACCCTGGTCTGGGTCTCAGGAGGCTCATCTGGAAAGCATCACATTAGCCAAATCCCTGCCCTCTGGCTTCTGGTTGGATTCAGCCACTGGGAAGCACCAGCAAGGGATGAGAGCGCAGTAGGAAAACAGGGACCAGGTATTTACTTCTCCAGCTCCCTGCCTGCCAGGCCACAGTTGGCAGAGGCTGTTTCACCTTGGGTTCCTCTACTAAAGCCACAGCTCCTCTGCCCTACAGCTACTGCTCTCTCCAGGTTCTAACAACGGCTCTCTTCACCCTAAGTGCTCGTCCCGTTAGTAACCTTCACCATCCTTCGTTGGTTTCCCTAATCCTGCTTACTCCCTGGTAATTAGCCCCTTCATTAAATGTTTCTCAACAGCTCTATTTGGGTATGCCATGTGTTTCGTGAGGAATCCTGACTGATACATCTACTAGGGGTAGACACTATGTAGAAAGATTGCTGAACATATCTCCATGGGGCTGCTACACTCTCGTCACACAGAGTGGCAACTCTGCTTCTAACGCCATAACAGAGTGTCAGGACTCCTTAGAAACGAATTCGTGCCATGGAAAAAGTAGTTCTCATTTGTATCTGCTGGGACCCAACCTGGTCCAAGCCACTGAAACCAAAGGGTGAATTTTAAAACAGTTTCTGAGAAAAAAAAAATGCTTCCCTCTGAGCCTCAGGAAAGTGGTTTCAGGGCAGTAAAGGCCATTATACTTTAGCAAAAACAACCACATCAAACTATAACACTTGTCCTGAGTGGTGAAAACCATTTTAGTCGCCTCTGTAGCATAATGGAATCATGAAGAGAAAAAACTGAGAAATAAAATGTTTTACCTCTTTACCTCAATTCAGAAAGCACTGAAAATCATAGCCATATTAGGAGAGAATCAACAGAATAAGCAAATTTTTCTCACTGGCAGAAAGAACCTGAGATTTACTCTGATTTTTAATTTAATTTAACATGTATTGCTTTACCTATTGAGGCCCTTCTGTATAACTCACATTCAGAAGAAAAGAAGGTATTTGAAACTAGGAAGAACAGCCTAACGTTTTTACTGGTACACAGAACTACGGGTCCAGGTCTAAATCTTTGCAGCGCTGTCGAGCCCGGCAAGAGGAGGGTTATGTAATGGGATAGGCAGGAGGGGGGCTGGAGGTCCTTATGCAGATGCAAGTTGATTAAAATTAGCTCTTCATGAAATTGCTTTCTTTTTTTTTTTTTCAAATGAAAAGTGATTCTAAGTGGGACACAGCTATAAAAGTAAAAAGTCCTCATTTTTCAATCTACGCTAAAGGTTTTTTCCACGTGTGACCTTATTTAGTGCTTTCACCTAAGATTACAACATGCAAAGAACTTCTAAAATTGTTTTTCCTTTCACTTATTTTGGTTCTTAGGGAAAACTGCCAAGATTATCTGAGGGCAGAGTAACTGGCCTGGTAGAGAGAGAATTCAAATCCCAAGTTTAGGACTTACAAGAGCCACAAGCTTTGCACAAACTACTTAACTTTCTGAGCCACAGATTTACCTCTAAAGTTTAGCCCTAAAGTTTCTGAGGCTTAGGTAAGAGCACACTTCTGGAGCACCTTTTACAGCGTCTGGCCCCATGCAGATGGCACTCACTAGTAGTTACTGTCACATCAGTGTCCAGGAGCAGCATTCCATTCGGTGGCAGTGCCGTTACTCATTTCAGCAAACTGGTTGCACACCTGCAATGTGCTGCAAAGAGTTTCTAATTGTGTAAGTACACAAATAAGTTGAGTCAATTGGATTTGAAAAGAGAGAGAAGAGGTTAGGGTCAAGCAGGAATTTTAATTAAAATTGAAATTCCCCTTGGATTGCTGGTTCAGGTCCATTACTACGAGAACACCGCAGAGGCTGCAACTTGGTGCTTCTGAAAAATTATGCTGAAAAGTGTAAAGGGTCTGTTTTAAGTCAACTTTGTTCCATCAATATTTCTAAGATAATATACTCTTCTGAGATATCTTCTCACATTATCAAGCTAATTGGTGCGCTACCCTACCAAGTTTGCCAGTTACCCCCCAGTGTCTTCTGTCATGTGCTCGATCTGTTTCTATTTAAGGCGTCTCTGTTCTGCTGACTCACCACCAACAGAAGCACACACCATCTATCGCTGACATTTCTCAGAGACGCACAAATTGGACTGAAGCACTGGCAATTAATATTCCACTCTTCTCTGCATGACATATACAATATCCTAAGTGGTACTTTACTTGTGTAGAAATGAAATTAAGTTACGGAAAAAGATGGAATTTTTTGAGACCAAAATCAATGACAGGTGCACTTTACTTCCAGACAGGCTGATACAGGAGAGGAAAAGACTAAGACATAGTGTAGTTTAAGGTATATTTTTTTAAATCACCCCTTTTTTTCTCCTAAAAGAGCTAAGGCAGGAGGTGGAATAGCATCCATGCTAGTAAAGCATTTTAAAAAGTCCCTAAAATAAAATAATGATTATTTTATCATTTAAATGTTCTTATCATTTAAAGTTAACCAAATACAGTTTACGATTCAAAAATCATGTTGTTAATATAAGCCCCAAATCTACCAGTCACAATAAAGTCTAAACCTTACCAAACCTCTTCAGAACCATATAGTGGTTATTAGGTGCGGCTGTTGCATTGTATGTAACCACACGATGGTTACAAGGACTATCGTAAGTCCAAGGTTCTCAAATGGTGTCTGAGCCCACACCTGTCTGTGAAGCGTCCTTCTCCACATCCTTCTCTCCTAAGATTCCAGAACTTAGCAGGGATCTGGAACACATCTTGGCAGCCTCCCTCCTCACTTCCTTGAGACCTCTACTCAAGTTCAGCCACTTCCATGAGTGGTTTCTTGGTTGCCTTTCCTAAAAATGCTAACCCTCCCCACTCCCCATTCCTGCTTGATTCTTCTTAGCTCCTTCCATAACTTAACATACTATAATAGATCTTCTAATATGTAAACACATCTTGCTTATAATCTACTTCCCCTACTAGAATGCAAGGACCATAGGAAATTTTTGTATGTTTTGCCCATTGCTGTGCCCCCAGGGCCTAGTGCAGTGCCTGGTACATAAATGTCAAATATTTTTGTTGAACAAATGAAAGAGACCTTCCCCTCCTGAATTTGTATAACAACAATTCCTTGCAAGTTCCCTGGGGCCAACTACAAGAGCATCTTGTATTAAGAAAATCAACAAAAACTTAGAAATAAGGGAAAAGGATGGCTGCTTGTTCTGATTCAATGTCATATTAAAGCATTGTCTGACAGAGCCATCCAGGCATTATTTCATTCTTTGGGAGAATGTATCTTTATTTGTCATACTATTTACTATTGATTAGGGTCCAGACTCTACAAAGTTAAGTGGTAACTATCAGATTTTTGTCTGGTAGAGATTAAATCATTTCTGTGCAGAAGAAAAAATAACCTCAAAGGTTATACTTTTATTGCACCGCCAGACACAAACTAGTTTTTTATCTAACCTAGCCATCGTTTTTCTTCATTGCCTTTAAACGCTCTGTACCTCAAAGGCGTTTGGAACCAGCTTTACCATTTTGCTGGTTCCCTCATCAATGAGTTAAATAAATGTTTAACATGGGCTTATTCTATATTAGTATGAGAGTCATATTTTAACACTTTAAAGATAATATTTTGATGGTTTTGGGGGTCATATCGCCAAGATGTCCACGAAGATGATGAAGATCAAGTAAGAAGCAGAAAATCAGATTTGTTAGTATTTTTGTTTGTTTGTCAGATTCCTCGTGGGCTCAGATCAGTTTCAAAATGTGCCCAATGGAAAGCGGAACAACTGTTTGAGATCTGGGTCACTGAATTTTTGTGATTCTGGGTTCCCTTTTGACCTAGGGCTGACATAGAACGAAGCATCAAGCTGTCCAGGTGTTTGTAACAGAGGAAACACTTTTCCTCTTGTTGCAGGAGTTTGAAATATCAACTACACCTGAAATGTGATAATAAAATAGATTATAAAGCTTTATAAAGGAGCTCTGTTCTAATTGTGTTATAGGTACTAATAAGTCCTTAGCTAAATCTAATATTACCAGAAATCCTAGAAAATAAACTAAGCTTCTAATACTTTAAATGTGCTATCGTCCATCCCCTAAATCCACAAACGAACCACTAACTAGCTCAGAAACTGCTAGCTCAGAAGCATTTTCATATAAAAACCCAAGTTCATGTAATCAAAGTGAATCCTTGGACATACTTGACTTGTTTGATCACTTTGGTTTAGAAGCAAATTTTTCTTCTCCCTGACTTTATCTATGTAGAGTATAATACAAGAAAACATGTCATAATAGATCTGAATTTGTTTTCTCATGAATAAACGATCTAATCTGGATCTCCCAAAACTCTTTTTTATTTTAAAGATTGGCACCTGAGCTAATATCTGTTGCCAATCTTCTTTTTTTTTCTTCTTACCCCCAAAGCCCCCAGTACATAGTTGTATACTCTAGTTGTGAGTGCCTTTGGTTGTGCTGTTTGGGACGCCACCTCAGCATGGCCTGATGAGCAGTGCCATGTCCACACCCAGGATCCAAATCAGTGAAACCCTGGGCCGCCGAAGCGGAGTACATGAACTTAAGTTATAATTCTGATAAAATTTTTATATCAAGTTATTGCGTTCTATGGTACATCAGCTTACACATAATTTTCAAGATCTTTAGTTAACATTAAGAATTTAGGATATTATTGAGTTAATGAATGAATAATCTTTGGATGTCGGGATAATTTCTAATAAGATAGAATCCTGTAACATTGGTTAGCAAGCATAGTTATATATATATACTATTGGTATATTGACATTTTGGACCAAATAATACTTTGTTACAGAGGGCTGTCCTGTGCGCTGTAGAATATTTAGCAGCATCCCTGGCCTTTAGGCACTAGATGCCGTTAGCACTGCCCCTCCCCTCCAAGTCACATCAATCAGAAATGACTCCCGACATTAACAAATATCGCCTGGAGGAAAATTTGAGAACTACCGTGTCAATGAAAGTTTTCATTTTTGCCATTTTAACAATTTGATAAAATGATGCATGTGACTATTGGGAGTCATATTAGGTTTACTGTACTGACTTTCTAAAATGCTCCAATTTGGCAGATCTACTCCCCCATCCTCCACCCTGTTCTCTCTGGAAAGTAGCCACTTCAGCTAAAAACTAAACTTGAGACGGGTGATTAAGACTCTGGTAGGAACAAGAGTGGCAGAGAAATATTACTGTGGATAAAAGGTAATGGTGCATTTATTTCAAAAAAGGAGAAGATTTTGTCCTAAAATAAAGCAGTTTATTCCAGGATGTAAATGAAGATAATAAAGTTTCAAACTTGAATGGATATACAAAATTGTGGAAAGAATGCATAAAATGATGTTGTTACCTTGGTTTATAATATATACAAATAAGGAACCTGAAAATAAGCAATGACGTGTTTTCAAAATTTGGCAAATTTGGCTGAGTTTTTGATGAAGTAATTTTATGTTTTAAAAAAAGTAAGAATTCCATTAATCCTTTTGGTCAAATATTATGTTAATATAAAATTAGAGTTTGGTCTTCTTTCCATTGAAATTGATCTTGGAGTATTTGGTCTGTTCTTAACAGAAGTAGGAAAGGTTATTTACCATCCATGTAATCTGCTCAGATAGCAGAGATTCCATACCTCACTAAAATAAGTATCTGTGCTTTGGCTGATTTAGTAATGTCATTGGTTGTTTTTTTTGAAATTCTCACTGAAATAGCTAAAGTCATAATGGATTCTTCTGCATTTATTTTAATATGTTCCATTGTCACTTTCATTAATAAATAGTTCAGCTAAAACTATTCATGTACTCCAGCATCTTTGATTCTCTCTTAATAAATAACCAAATTCCCTTTCTTTTGATTTTTGTCTTTTCAGGATCAAATTCTAAAATTGAAGGAAAAAAATAGAAGGTGTCTCTTGTACCTAAACTATCTTTGGGATTTTCCAGAGGGCTTCTAGGAAATCACAAAGATTTGTGATTTTTTGTTAACTTACGTATTCATTTCCTATTGTCACTATAATAAATCACCACAAACAGTGGCTTAAAGCAACACAACTGTATTTCCTTACAGTTCTGGAGGTCAGAAGTCCAAAATGAGCTTCAGTAGACTCATGATGTTGGCAGGGTTGTTTCCTTCTGGAGGCTCTGAGGGGAGAATCCATTTCCTTACCTTTTTCAGCTTCTATTGGCCACCTATATTCCTTGGCTTGTGGCCCCTTCCTCCTTCTCCAAATCATTACTCCAATCTCTGCTTCCATCATCCTACCACATTCTCTTCTCTTGTACCCTATAACCATTGTGATTATATTGGGCCTACTCAGATAATCCAGAATAATCTTCCACCTCAATATCCTTAATTTAATCATATCTACAAAGTGCCTTTTTTCATATGAGGTTACATATTCATAGATTCCAGGGATTAAGACTTGAAGATCTTGGGTGGGCCCATTATTCAGCCTACCACACCTTATAAAAAAAGAAGTACCAGAAATAATGAAGTTTGCTGGTAAACTCCGTATTTCCTAAGTAGGTCCACATCACTGAAAAAGCTGCAAGGTAAAGTTGTTAAATAAAAGCAGCTCAGCCTTCTTTAGGTTCATTTTGTACGAGTAAAACACTATTAATATAAATGCATTTTATAGATTATACCCTTGTACAAGGCAGATTGAAAGACTCTGAAGCTGCATCAACGCCTTTGCCATCCATAATAAGTTCTTATGCCCAGAAGAGACATAGGTCAAATCTTTACAAAAAACTTACGTATATACCCCAACATAGGATTTTACTCTCTTTTATTTTGTTAAATGACTACTGAGATAAATTAGCCACGTTCATTCAGTCTTATCATCGACAGGTGATTTCTGCTTTTCCCTCTTCTTTGCCTAAAGACTTAAGCAAAGACTCAAGATAGAAGTTGAGTCTAACAAAAACAGTGTCAGAGCCTTATGGAAAGAACTAAACCAGGTACTCTTCACTATCGATATTTCAAGACGTACACTCATGGTTACAGCCTTTGGAGTTTAACTCTCAACATAGTTTAGTCAACCATGATATTGTACTAGAGAACTGAATCAGGATATCCAGGATGTTTTTGAGTTCAGAAGCAGATGACTTTCCGGAAAATCATTATGCTGATCAGAGATCCAGTAGAACAAGAGTTAAGTGAAAGTAGAACCTGCTGAACCAATGAGGGAATTCCATGCAGCATTTTGGAGGGAATATCCTTGGAATTATTCTTAATGCTTTATTTTCTGATACATAAATAAGGAAGCCCTTTATCTTTTTAAAATCTCTCTCTACTTCTCAGGGCTGGCCCAGTGGCATAGTGGTTAAGTTCATGTGCTCTGCTTCCATGGCTCTGGGTTCACCAGTTTGGATCCAGGGCACGGAACTACGCACCATTTATCAAGACATGCTGTGGCAGGCATCCCACATATAAAATAGAGGAAGAGGGGCACAGATGTTAGCTCAGGGCCAATCGTCCTCAGCAAAAAGAGGAGGATTGGCAGCGGATGTTAGCTCAAGGCTAATCTTCCTCAAAAAAAAATCTATCTCTAATTCTTAAATTATGCTTTCATAAACTGAAATTTAAGATTCTTTAAGTGGTGTCTGGTTCTCACGATTCTAGATTTTATTATTCTGATCTTCAGAATTTAGGAACAAATATTTTAATCGAGTCTCTTTCCTTTTCATGGCAATGTAGTTACTTGCACGAAGTCAATACAAATCTATACTCCTTTGTACAAAAAAAAAACTTAACAAATTTTTACAATCAGGCCATACCTAGGGTGTCATATTTGAGAATAAATCACATTTAATGAGATTTGACAAGCCCATCATTAAGGAATGATGGAATAAATGAAAAGCAATAAAACTAATAAGGAAAGCTAATATATGGAGGTATATGAGGAAGCCATTTTGGTTTAAACTGATTCAGCCTGAACTTGTTTTTCCAGAATGGCCTGACATGGCCTGTCAAGCATGCATTGTACATTTAATTTCAACATTTACAGTGCCCCAAAGCCAAGAATGTTGCCTCTATAGATAGAGATGAATGCCTCCCTCCCGTATCAGCATTTTTTTAAAGATAAGCTTTCCTTCTCAGAAACCGGGGTCAGATTGACCTGCTGTAAGTGGCAAAACATCTTGTGACTGCAGAAAAAGAAAGAAAGTATCCCTGTTGTGTTTGATATATGTTACGAAACGGTATAGAACCATACTGCACACCTTGCTTCTCCAGACTGCTCTCTTCCCTGGCAGAGATGGAGAGTGCTCGGACCAGCTCATATAACTAACTCACCCCGTCTTTAGTCTACAGATTAATTAGCGGTTACTTGTGTCAACAGCAACAACGGTTGTACTGCACGTGTGGAGCTAATACCCACGAATCTTCCCCAGGACATGATCTGCTACTCGTTCTATGGCTTTCAGGTTCCTAGACTTAGCAGCAGAAGAGAAGGCTAGGGAGCTTATCAGCTTGTGGGACTCTAAGATGGAAAGAATTCGACCTAATTTACAGGTACCGTAGGTCAAAGTTGTTAAGATTAATTTCTTAGGTTTGGTTTTCTAAAGTCAGAATACCAATAAGACTGTTTGTTTAATCTTTGGAATAACAGAGGTTATTGAAAATGCCGCCTGAGATTCCTTATGAAACTTCCAGACAGAAGTTAATTCTCTGGCCTTGTAATTGCTCAGCACCTATAAGTGTCGTTTTGCTAATCGTACGCAGAAAGGCTCATATCTTTAAGACTTCCTCCTGAACCTACATAAATTCATCAGGCCAAAACACAAAGAGATGGCCTCTCTTTTTTGGTGATCAAAAATAATCCTTACAGACTATGGTCACACTTCAAAACACACTTCTGTTTTTTTAAGATACAATCATAATGTCCATACAAACATAAAGTAAACATACTTAACATATTCATTAATAAGAGAACTCACAACATATTCCAATAGTGTCAAAGGAAAATTAAAAGAACAATACATATGCAGACAAGAAGGATGCTGAAGTAGAGTTACAAATAGATGCAAATTGGCTTCTTTGGGGGGAGGTGGAGGGGAGAACAATTGTCTACCCACTAGACAGAATTTATTTGCATATTTAAGGATAGAGTCATTTGCATTGCTAGTTATCTACAACCAGCAGAGGTGTAAATAGCTCAAAGTCAATAAAAGGTAGAGATAACCCTGAAGGGTGCACTAAACAGGATACTCAATCATCATTTATTTATTTATTTATTTAGCCTATTTCTAAGTCTTTCACAATTTTTTCTGACACTTATGACAGCCCACTTGCCCCTTCCCCTCTCTCTTTTGTAGAGGCTTCTAAGCTCATCTTATGAAGCGTGGCTTTCTCCTTCCTTTCCCCTAAAAAGACTACCTAAATTCTAAGAAATCCCAGTAGGAGTGCTTCTTCCCAGTAATTCCTCCACAGCTGAGTATGCTTTCCCCTGGGATTGCTTCTGCAGCCTCACATACCCTTCCTCTGAGGTTCCAGTGAGCTGGCTCCTTGAAGACTCTGAGCCTCAAAAGGAAATATTGACGTGAAGTAACAGCCTCTTAATCAGGCCTGGAAGGCAGCTCATGTCTCCACTAATGGAAAGGAACGAAACTCAGTGTTTTGCTAATAACTTAGCCCCACCAAGGAGCTGTCCAACTGAACAAGCACCCTAAGTATGGACTTGAAAGTGTCTGATCTGCAGGCTTGCAAGGAGGAAGGACCTGGTGCCCAGGAGCCTGGCCTTTTCTGCAGGCTCTCCCCAGAAGGAGAACCCTACGTCTCTGCCCTAACTGTGCCATAAGGCACTTCTTTTTGTTCTCTGTAAGCTATTTTAAAAGCTACCTTCTATTTCAGTGATGTTAGGCTCTGAAGGCAAGGTTTGCAGTCAGCTAAAGTCATTTAGTTAGATTCCTTAAAGGCATCACATAGACATATGCAAATATATGCAAATGAGGTACACAATGGAGTAATTAAAATAAAACCTAGTAGCCTTAAATAGACAACAAAAAATTGTCCTAGGAGAGGCAATTAATTCTATTGTTTACAACCACTCCCTTTGTTAGCTGATTTTTTTCCCAAATGAAGAGACAAATCATTTTCTTTGCTTCTCTGATAGAAAGACAAAAAAACACTGCATTTATTAACTACTTCATTGTTGTCTTGAACAGCATAGCCAAACAACATCTATTAACAAGAGGAAAAATAATTCAGAAATGGGACCACAGCTTGGAAGGCTTTCAGAGTCTGGCCACTGCTCACCACTTCAGGCACATCTCATGCCCCATCCCCTTCCTCAACTCTCAGCTCCTTCTACACTGAATTTCTGGCAGTCCCACAATCCTGCCAGCTCCTGCTCCCCTGCCAGGGGTCACATGTGCTGTTCCTTCTGCCAGAAGACAGAACACAGTCCCTGCCTTCAGGACCACACAACCCAGTCAAGGAAAGAGACAAATAAACAGGTAATTACATAATCCAGGATGCTGAGTGCAATGATGGAAATGTGAACAGAGCATGGTGGTCACATGAACAGGAGCACCAATGGGAGGAGGGTAGGGTGGTCAGAGAAGAGCCTGAAAGATGTTGCTCTTGAGCTCAGGACTAAAGGATGTATAGGAAGCAAGCACTGATAGAATGGAGCCCTAAATGATTTTATAATCTGCATATGGAAGAACTTCTAGGACTTATGGATATGAAACATGAAGTGTAAGGCCAGAAGGGACAAGAGAATGAGGCTGAAGAGGCAGAGTGAGTTTTTGCTGTTGTTAAAAGATAAACTGAGGCATATTAAAATTTTCAGAGTATATTTGAGTAAAATTCTATTCCAATTGGGCAGTGCCAAACCAGAAGTAGTCAGGAGCGCTCCGCCAACAGGATCTCAGGCAGCTTTTTATAGAGAAAAGGCAAAGGCAAAGTAAGGAAATTCTCGACTGGCTATAGCTTAAAGCCTAGTTGGCTGTTTGTGACTGGTTGTCCTTAGGTTTGGGTTTTGTAACCTTGAGGCATCTACAGGCTTAGATTTTGGTTTAAGGCTGCCAGGGCATTACAGCCTCCTCAGTCTAATGGCATCCTTGTTTAATTAATTTAACACCATGCTAAGGAGCCTGCACCTCATCCACTGGGGAAAAGGGAGCCATTGAAGAGCTTTTAGTAGGTGAGTAATGAGGTAAACCTTTCTTCTAGGGTCCAGACTGTTAACGCAAGTAACCAATAATTAATCTACAGATTAAAAGTGGGATGAGTTTATTATATGAGTCAGTCTGAGGACTATAGCCCAGGAGCACCATCTCCACCAGGGAAGAAAGCAGTCTGGAGAAGCAAGGTGTACAGCATGGTCATTTACCGTTTTGTAACATATATCAAACTTAGGAATACTTCCTTCTCTCTTTTACTACAGTCACAAGATGTTTTGCTGCATACACAACAGGTCAGTCTGACCCTGGTTTCTGGGAAGGAAAGCTTATCTTTAAAGAAATGCTGATATGGGAGGGAGGCATTTATCCCTATCTTTAAAGGCAGCATTCTCCGCTTTGCGTACCGTTTTAATGTTTAAAGCAGATATGCAATGTATGCTTGACAGGCTGTAAGTCAGGCCATTCTGGAAAAACAAGTTCAGGCTGAATCAGTTTTAAACCAAAATGGCTTCTTCATATGCCTCCATATATTAACTTTCCTTATTAGTTGTATTGCTTTTCATTTATTCCATCAAGACACCTGTCTGCATCTTCACAAAGGGGAAAAGAGGGCAAAGACTAAAGGAAGAGATTCCCAGTAGAGAGGCTCTTATGGTAATACCTGGGAGAGACTATGGTGGCTTTAACTAAGGCAGTCACAGCATACCAGACAGGGGGACATATTTTAAAGATATTAAGGATGGAGAGAATTAACAGGACTGATGATTAATTAGAATGGAAAAAGAGCTGGGATGAGAAAGTAGGAGTCAAAGTCAACTCCCAGTTTTTGTGCTTAGCAACTCCATAGATACTGGTGTTCTGCACTAAGATAGTGGCACAGAAACAGGATTTAGGGTTAGGGGAGGTATTGAGTAGTATATTAAATATACTGAGAAATAAGCATTTGATGTCCAGGAGGCAGATGGATATATAGGTCCCGGCACTTGGATGGCCATGTGGAGTATGAGTTTAAGGGGACATTGTATTAGGGACAAAGAGACTCCATACAAGGCTAATCAGTAGTGCAGGGAAAAAAATTGTGATGGCTGAAGTAGGACAGTGACAGCAGAGATTTAGAAGTGATAGATTCAACATGTAATTAGGAAGTAAATTGTTTTTTCCCTCTCATTCTCTAACTATTCAAACATTATTCACGTGTCCAAGACTATGTTCGTTGCTTTTATGGAATGAGTAATCAAAACAAGCTAGAAAATTTTGGATGGTGAAGACTTCGGTTTGTGTTGCTAATGTTTTTTCCATTCTGATATCTAGAGCCTTCGTAAAGTTCATGCAAGAAATATGTCAAAGGAGCATTCCAGCCCTCTCATTTTCTGGAACTAAGGGAGTGATTTACCGGAGAGGTGTGGCTACTGGTAGCAGAGCTAGACCTAGAATCCTTCTGGTTTCTAATCCTGCACCCCTCCCACCACTCCATGCTAGTGCTGATCTCTCAACTTGTCAGCTGCTTGTAAATATTTAAAACAGCCTTCTAAAGATCTGCAAAACATCAGAGAAGCCACACTTTAAGCAATGCATCCTAATCCCCAAAGGTACCTTAGAGCTAAAATCATGAAATTAATAGTTACTTACTTACGCAGAATCAATGCATGCCTTGGCTCAGATAAGTGATTGTTTTTGGACAACATAAGAGAATCTGGAGGAGTGAGTGAAGCTGAGTGTTGCTGACAGATGGAAAAGTGAAGCTGGGGAGGATGGCGAGCCTGCAATGGAACACAAGGGACAGAGGCCAGCTTCAGCCAGGCCAGTCTTTACAACCTGTGCCATGACTTGCCCCAAGGAAACGTGGAGATATGAAATTAGTAACTGAGCCCTTGAGATTAAGAACCTCGAGCTTGAAAACTTTCAGGAAAACCAATTTCCTGGTCTGAGTCCCACATTCCAGGTGTCCTCTGACTTTGCATCAACATCTTCATCAAACATTTTTTGATTGATTCAACTATGTCCCAAGCTGGGAGTAGAAATCCACCCAAAAATCTGATGCTAAAGAAAAATCTATAATCGAAACGGTAATGTGGCCCTAGTTTAGGAGTACAACTATATAATGTATATAGGTTATAAAAATCTCTAAAAGAGGTCAGGTTTATTCAAATTATTTTATCATGAAATGAGAAAATCATACAGTTATACCAATATAATGAATCTAACCTGAAATGCTATATTCTTTATGAGCGACTTCTACTTTCAAACTATGTCAAGAACAAGTGTTCACTAAATGCACTCCTTTTAGAAGCTGTCTTAACGTGGAAGTGAAATACCATATACACTCACTATTTCCATGGTAACTATTTTCTAACTAAATGGAACTAGCATAATCAACATTTAAGACTTTCTATTTCCTGAAATGTTCATCTTATGTAAATGTGTTTTATACAAAAATTACATGTAGTGTCTTCCCCTTTTATTTTCTTCTTCTTTTTTTGTTTTGTGAAGAAGCTTGGCCCTGAGCTAACATCTGTTGCCAATCTTCCTTTTTGCTTGAGGAAGGTGATCCATGAGTTAACATCTGTGCCCGTCTTCCTCTATTTTATGTGGGATGCCACCACAGCACAGCTTGACAAGCAGTGCTAGATCCGTGCCTGGGATCCAAACCTGTGAACCCTGGGCCACCAAAGCAGAGCACACAAACTTAACTGCTCTGCCACCAGCCCAGCTCCTATTTTCTTCTTTTAATTAACTAACTTTGCTAAATTTGGTAGCTATGTATAGGAAAAAATGATGTGATGTATTTGTTGCTCTACTGCTTATAAGATATATTCATCTAATATTGGAATTTTTTATATAAAAATTGGCATGCTTCTTTTCTCATAGTCTTGAGAATTCAGAGTTTTTAAAAAGATAATTCAGTTAATAAGCAAGATATGTCCTAGAGGTGTTTGTTTGGTAGACACTACAAGAAACGCTTTGTCTGTGTTAAAAGACAATTTTCAGAAAAAATGTAACATCACATCTTTCATACAGATATGAAAATGAATACGTGATTAAAGTTTTTATTTGACTCATTATGAGAGATCAAGATGGACAAAGACTCTCTCTGTGACCAGGGAGGCTTACTGCCAATTAGGCCTCCACCTTGGATCCCCAGGCCTTGATGGGCCTGCAGAGCTCAGTTTTAGCTAGAATCTTGCTAGGACGTTTAGAGAGAATTCCCCCACCCCTGATACCTTCTCGCCCTGGCCTGCCTTCAACAAGAATCCTGTTGTTGGTTTAGCTAGAATCTCCCTACCCTTGACGTCTCCTCTTAGTAATTTTTCATCCACTGACTCCCTCACTCGGCTGGCTGGCTATAAATCCCCAGCTGTCTTTGCTGTATTTGGAATTGAGCCCACTATCTCTCCCCTTAACAATAGTCTTGACACCTATCACAATAGTGCTGGGTAAAGTCTTCTGTACCATTTTTACAAGTGTCAGAAGAATTTTTTCTTTAACACAGGCAGATGTTTATAACTAGTTCAAAGGAAAAACCAAAAAGCACAAATTTATAGAGAGTAAAGGAATTGAATTGTAAATGGAGGCAAAACTGGTTTTTCCACAGGTGACAAGGAAGTCTACTGAACAAGACAGACTTTGCATAACTATCAATTACCTTCAGTTTACAAACGCCTGCAAAATAGCTCAAAGACAACAAACTGAATTTTGTTGTAGGGCTGGAGGAAGACAGCCTGGAAGATGAACAATACATAGTTTTCCACTGAAGAGTAATTTTTGTTTCTAGAGTAAAGTATGGTAACCATATGGAGCATGAGTCACACTATAAATTCCTTTGATCATCAGCTTTGCAACCATACTCTCCCAGAACCCAGAGCATGACTTCTCATAACTCAGGCTCAGAAACAATAAGCTGTGACAAAGTAGGAAAAAGGTTGATGTTTAACTCTTGCAGCTCCACTATGCAGTGCAATCTACACACCTTTGAGAAGAACTGTCTAGTCTATGGACAGTCCTTACTTACAAGCCTGGCTTAATAAAGACCATCAACGATCACCCAATACGGCCAATAAAGATGTAAAATAGATTAAAGTTCTCATTAGCAAAGAAAATGCATTTTTGGAATTTTAAGAAAAACACATTAGAAAGAAAATGTAATCTAGTTAAATAAAAAGGAAAGTGCCAGGGCCAGACCCTACCTGAGTCTCACAGCAATCTCCAGATATAAATTCTTACTATCTCTATTTCATATGTGTGACTATTTAAGCTTCTAGCAGTAAAGAAATTTGCTCAAGGTCACACACCTGGTGATCAGTATATTAGTAGTTCATGGGCTGTTCTGTCAGACTCTAACACCGCTGTTCTTTCTACTGTGTCTTAGGGGATGGGTTTGGGACTAATGTGATAAAGCCTGGTCACCTCTATCCTCAGTTCTTAAGGAGGGAAAAGTAGTGATTTAGGAAATCATTCACTGTGTTACATATTCAAGACAGGGTAGTAAAGGATGAGAATCGACACTGGGGGCCCAGCTAAAAAGGTTGAATTGAATAGTGGCAGCAACAATGGGAAGGACAAATATATTTGAGACAAACCAGAGCGACAAGACTTAGAGACAGGTTAGACGGAAGGGATGAGGAGTCGGGGAGCAGTTCAAGTTAATCATAAGATTTGGGGGCTGACAGAGTAGAAAAAAGTGATACCGCCTTGGAAAGAAAAGACAGGCCTGAGAAACAGAATCATGTGGGTGAGGGGAAGAAGATGACAAGCTCAGTTTGGGACATGCTGATTTGGAAATGATAGCTGGAGACATAAATGGAAATATGCTGCAGGCATCTGAAAATACGAGTCTAGCCAAAGATCAGGCTCAAATATAAAATTGGAAGCCGTCTGCACTGAATAAAGTCACAGATCCATCAATGGAGGAAGTGCAGAACAGACCCTTGATCATAAGCACAATAGGAGATAGAAAGATAAAGAGAATCCAGGAAAGCTGCTACATAGGGAGTAATCAGAAAAGCAGAAGGAGAACTGAAAAGATAGATATAGATAGAGGATAGACGATAGACAGATAGATAGATACATAGATAGATAGATATAGATACAGTTCTTGTCATGAAGAAGAGACAATAGACAGTTTATCAGAAAAGCAACTAGCTCCCAACACTGTCAAATGATATAAAGACAGTATATTAGTTAAGACATTGGCTGAGACTCTGTAATTGAGAAATCAAAATGGTAGCGTTAAATAGTTCAGCGCTGGTATGGTGATTCCACAACCATCAGAGTCCCAAGCTCCTTCTACTTTATTGCCCTGCCTCCTTAACACTGGGTGCAGTGGACTGGATGTGTCCCCCCAAATTTATATGTTGAAATCCTAACCCCCAATGTGATGGTATTAGGAGGCGGGGACTTTGGGAGGTGATTAGATAATAGGTAATTAGGGACTAGTACCCTTATAAAAGATACCCCCAATAGCTCTCTCATCCTCTTCCCATCAGGTAAAGATACCAGGAGAAGACAGCAGTCCGCAGCCTGGAAGAGGGCACTCATCAGAACCCGATCATGCTGGTTTCCTGATCTCAGACTTCCAGCCTCCAGAACTGTGAGAAATAAATGTCTGTGATTTATAAAAATTTTTTTAGAAAAGAGAGATGTCCACATGAGGCCGTTTCAGTGGGGTTCCAAAAGTCTTGGGCTAAACTTTCTGTTGGATGATCCACAGGCGACCATAGCCCACTGTGGAAGGAGAGTGCCTCATACTCAAGTAAGGGGAAGGACAGCTCCCCTGACCCTTCAGCTCAGATGTTGTGAAGTGGCCATTCCAACTGCAGGTGACCTGCAGGTGCTGGCCTGTCTTCAGGAGAGTAGATGTGCTCCACATGGTCACCCAGGTCCTCATCCTTTTAGGGCCACTGACCTTCTCTAACGATAGGCCACACACCCCACCCTAGCATAACCCAGCATTCTTCTGATCTCCCTGTGGCAAGGCAAAATGAGTCTCCATCTCTTCTTTTTCTAACAAATTGTTATCATAGCAACTTCTCTCTTCATTTGTAAGAGGTGTTTTTTTTCCGCTCTCAAACAAACTAAGCTCTTGAGAATGAAAAGCCTTGATTTTCAACACTACTGTTTCTGATGTGGGGTTCAGAGCTGGTTTTAGAATTCAAAACTGAGCATCCTTCTTTCTGTGCATTTGTAAGAGAAGAATTCAAATTCTCCTGGGATCATTTGGAGGCCGCTCAGTGAGGTGCAGGGGCGGGTGAACATTTTCCGTAAAGGGCCACATGGTGAATACTTTAGGGTTTATGGGCCACAGGCAGTCTGTGTCACAGTCACCTTTTTTAAATAGCGTTTTAAAAATATGGAAGCAATTCTTAGCTCCAGTGCTTTTGTAGGTCCATGGGCTTCGCTTTGATAATCTGAATTAGAAGAAGAAATGGGTTCAAGACATTTGTCTGTCTATTTGTTTGTTTTGAGCTCAAATCAATTATGAATTTCATGCCCACTGGGAAGTGAATATCTGGCCTTATGAGTTTTGTATTTCTGTATTTATGTTTGACCCTTACTGAAATTTTAAAACTCAAGCTATAATACGCGATTTTTCAAACATAAATATGTATATGTCTTTTCCATATGTTTATATGTCTATAGTTCAGAAAAGTCTTACGTGAGTGTGTAATATTAATAAATTTGATTATAAAATCTCTTCAATTAAAAGATATCTATTCTGATTGGCTTATAGAGATAAATCAGTGCTTACATAGATTGAATATTCCTAAAATTCCAAGAAATTAAGGAAATAGAACTTCTAATAATATCACTGCGCTAAAAAAACGGTATTCTTAATGAAGCTAACTCAGATGTTTTAGAAATTCAAGTTCATATAATTTAGATAAATCTTTGCAAATGAGATTAATTTAATATTGTTAGTTTAATAAAGACAGTTATGTCTTCTCTAGGTTATCAGCATTAAATATCATACAAGATTACATTTTTTATTTTACTTGGGTATGTTCTTCCTAAACTTAAACAAGTTTATTGATGGAATAAGCTAACATTACTTCTAATAAATATTTCAGATTAGGAAAAATGCAAAGGTGCTTAAACAAATTAAATTGTTATTCTAACAACTTTATTTCAACATTAATTATATTTTATAATATGTCAGTTTGATGGTAGTTTCCAAGATTTTTAGATAATTTAAAATCTTGGACTGATACTAAATTGAATAAATTAATGGCTACTCATTAAGTACCTAAATCATTTTTAAGTAAGATGGAATACTGAAAAATTCATTACTAGGCATAATTTTAAGTTCGTGTGCTTTTGTATCTTATTTTTTAAGGTACAGAGAAGCTGTATATGTGGAGTACTTCAACGAATGTGTTCATTTTTGCCACTTTGAAAACCTAGACAATAAAGAATACGTAGAATATAGAAAGTTGTAGAGGACTCAAGAAAAGGGAATCTTGTTTGGGTCAGAGCTGGCTATCGCTTGATGCTTTTATTTAAAAGATTATCAAAAAGAGCTTTACTTATCAAATATTATAGTTATGCAAAGCTACAATTTAGTTTTCTCTCTCTCAAAATGACAAAATTTTTCTTAGATTATTGGTCAGGTCTTGGCAAGCAGTTAGTTACAAAAGTTTATTCTTTCCTTTCTGTGTAATCTGCCTAGATGACAAAGATTCTGTGTCTTACAGAATAATTTTCATGATTTATGTTTAATTTATTTCCATGATTATTTAAGAAAACAATGCCTTCTCGCTTAGCAAAAAGTTAAGATTCTTTCCAATCATGTTAGCTCCTATGTTTACTTTTAAAACGTTTTTTGTTTCTTTGGTGGTTAAGTATCCCATGATCCTGGATAGCCAAGTACCACATGATCCTACTTTGATCAAGCATTCAAATCTCCTCGACTTTTGATATTTTGCCTTCCCAAAATCAAAGCCTAAATGACATCTTTGCACCTTAAAACTATCTTTGAAATTTCCCAGAGTGCCCTGGAAAATCACAAAGGATTTGTTCCTTCATCTTGCAGAAAGAGGGGTACTAGAAATAATTAGGTTTATTTGAATGTTACTATTGCTGAGTTGCATGGGAAGAGCTGTCAAATTGAAGAGATGCTTAGCCTTCCCTAGGTTAAATGTTTATGGGTAAAAAGGTTATGAATATAGGGGCTGGCCCCGTGGCTGAGTGGTTAAGTTCGCGCGCTCCGCTGTAGGCGGCCCAGTGTTGCGTTGGTTCGAATCCTCGGCGCGGACATGGCACTGCTCATCAAACCACGCTGAGGCAGCGTCCCACATGCCACAACTAGAAGAACCCACAACGAAGAATACACAACTATGTACTGGGGGGCTTTGGGGAGAGAAAGGAAAAAAAATAAAATCTTTAAAAAAAAAAAAGGTTATGAATATAACTATTTCAGCAATTGTATGCTATATGGGAAGTTCCCGAAGACTTGTCAATGCCTTTGCTATCTACAATATGTTTCCGTTTATTAGAGTCCTGGTGCTGTTTTCCCAGTTGTTAGACAATAACAGTGTTATTAGTCATAGTTTCAGTTATTTTTAAAATGTTAATTTGTTCACAACTTTACTTCTTTAATTTGAATCTAGTATCTTCTAAGCTAGTGGTTTTCGATTGGAGATTTGCATCACTTCTCTGCAGTGTTATATTAACGTACAGATGTTCACAACCTGCTCTAGGTTTACTAAATCTCTTACTTGGTATTCTTGATATATTCTTGGTGCATTCTTCCTATATTCTTAGTATATTCATGGTATATTATGTCAGAATTATTATGTATCACAAGATTTTTCTCTGAAGTGAGTATGTTAATCCATTTTTATAAATTAGATGTAATGTTCACTGTATTCTTTGAAAATAGTTCTAATCATTGTGTTTACAAATATTTTGTCTAAAACTTTTTTTGGATTGAATTTATGATCTTGTTTTGCATGCCTCAGAAACAACCAAATTTCCTTGTCTGTTGCATTATTCTTATAATGAACTGTCATTAGTCCTTTTACTTTTGAAACTTATCAGTAATAAATCAACCACAGCAATTTTTAAGTATCTTGTCATCCACAGATAGTTTTCTGTTTTACTCTTATTCTTCCCTGAAAGCACCTGCAATCAGCTACAGGCCGGAGTGCTTCATCTTCAACAAAGGAGGATCATCTGTGAAAAAGATTATAGTGGGTACTTCAGGGAATAGGCTTCTGATGGCATCGCTCATATCATGGGATGAGTCAGCATTTCCCGAACTATACCCCAGAAGCAGATGGATTCAGAAGACTTCTAAGCCAAGATCAAGCAGAATAAGAACTAATGACATAAGACTGAATGAATTGATGAGAGTTAGTTGTAGTTTTTGTCTGGAATATTGTTGCTGTTTTAATTTTTTATTTTCTGAATATATAAGGAAGCCTTTTGCTTTCCTCTTGAGCAATCCATAATTCATAGCAATTAAGTAGACTCTGCTTTTATAAACTGAAATGAAACAGTTGCAATGATATTTTACTCTCCCTGATTAACACCTCCAGACTTTGGACTCTGTTACTGAGCATTCTTGTTTTCATAGCAATACACTTATTTCTGTAGAATTTGTCCTTTTTTATATCCGCTTCAATAAGAATCTGTCCTCCCATAATTGGAAACATCGGTTAAACAACCAAAGTGTTATTTGAGAATGTCATATTTGAGAATGATGCTCATTAATCAAATCTGACCAGACACATTAAGGAACTAAGGTTGACTTTATGAAGCCAATGCTTGCAAAGCTGTCTTGGGACTGGCCTGATATCTGGTTTACAGTATTTCATCCTTACAGGTGAGTAAAGTAAGTCTTCTTGGCAGACCCAAGAACCCTAGGATATCTTGTGGACCTCCAGAAGAGAGGATTTATAGATAATATAGGTAAAATCTGATAGCAAGCTCTTAGCTTGGCTTCCTACCCTCAAGAGGCTTTTAAAAGTCTAATTTGAAATTCCTTGTGAAAACTTCAAGCAAAGAAACATAAGAAGGCCTCCATAGTTAATTACAATTTTTCTTGCAACTTTGCAAATAATCAAGCCAAATCTAAGGAGACCAGCCTTATTTTATGATCAAGAATAATCTCTCTTTGAGATTATCAGAAAGTATGGGAGTGGAAGAGTGACTTTTGTGAGAGAGGGAAATCTTGTGTTTCTGGGAATCTATGCGTTGTCTATAGCACATCTTTCTGTCAAGAAAAGATTCTTGACTTTTTCATTGTCTTTGAGCTTTGCTGCACCTAGTTATACAATTTGTAAATTTGACGTAACTGATGGATATGCAAACTGTATTGTCTAATGTTTATTTAATTGACTTCCTCCTCTCTGTGGAAAAATCAGTTTTAAGATCTACCTGCAAATTTTACTGGAACATGTTACTTGCTCAAATTGTCAATCCTCACCAGGCTTTCTTTCCTTTCAGTTTTTTTCAGTATCTGACTCCAACCCTCCAAACTAACTTTTCCAATTTTTCTCCCTGTTGCCTGATTTCAGCATCACCAAATAAAACCTAACTGCTCAGACCACTACCTAGACTCCAGGTTGCCTTGCACCTGGCCCTTGTCCTCTAGCATCTGAAGAAAATACTACTAACTTCAAAGGATTCACTATCACAACAGACCATGCATGCTCCAGGTGTCTCTTTGGACGAGCTCCTGTCTGAGCCACTAAGGAAATCCTTGGAAAGGCTTGAGGCATTCAAGCTTCTTATATGAGAGGTAACCAAGACTGCAAACAAATTTACCAAGAACACAGCATTGTAGCTAGAGAGCTTCAAGAAACTCAACAAGTGGTGCTGTATAATAGAAGGATTTTCCTCCAATGGTCTTGAAATTCACTGGACTGGTTACTCTCAGGCTTCACTCTTGGCTCTTTATTTTAATATAATCTTTTATATTAATATATTGTCTTCATTTTAGGCATCTCTCTCTTTAGGACCTAATCTCCTAGGACCTAGGAGATTTTAGGTTTTAGGGCCCTAAAACCACTGACCTTTGCCACCACCTCTCAACAGATGGTTCAACTAGTTTTATAGGAAAAACACCAACAAGAATCCTCAAGAGACAATATTTCCTAGACCCTACTTTGCCCCATTCAGAAAGTTTATAATCAGCTGTAAGTTTTTCACTGAGGGAAGATATTTATCCTCTTGAACCAAAGGGAAGGCAATGTTGAAATTTATCTGAGCCTTGTGCTCCAGAAAGCAGAGAAGATGGAGAAGGTTAAGAAATCTCCCCACACATTTGTATTCCAAGAAACTGCTAACCAGCAAAAGATCACCCTACTGTCCCATTTTCTGAGATAAGACTCACCTCCACCTTTCCTCAGTGACTCAGTGAAGACCCATCTCCATCCTACCTCATGATGCCTGTGAGATTCTCCGATGATTCCTTTGTTTAAGCTTCTATAAAACTCAAGGGCCCTTTCCTTTTCTTTGAGAAGTTTTTCATTGATAAATAATATCCCTATGGCAATAGCCTGAATAAAATCATCATCTAATTGTCCAGGGCATTTTCTCTTTCACATTGAATGTAGATGCACAATTTCAAACCAAATAGGAGTCCTTTGATAGAGAACAGGAAGCCCTACTCATTGAGTCAGATAGTATCCTATGATTATATGTCCTTCCCTAAATATAACCTTTTCTTTTCCATGGAGTTAATTTTTATTTATTCTCTTACTTGACTTTCTTCAAATCTCTGGCTTAGTGTGACCACAGTCTCCAACAACTCTTTAAAATACTTTTCTATCCAAATTTCCATGTTATTCTTTTCTTGGAGACTTCTCTCACAAAGCTCTCTATCTTCCATCTCCAGTCTATACTGATCTACACCTCTTGACGTGCTGCAGAGCTATCATTGTGGGACTTCCCTCTGCCATCTTTATAGGAATTATTTACATCTCTTTCTAAATTGGATCTCATTTCCCTTTTTCTTACTTTATTCCCTTATTGTCTTGGAGCACATCCCATAGAATCTTCCTGAGAAGGGGTACATGGGAGACACATTTTTTGAGACAATGCCTATCTGGTAATGTCTGTATTCAACTCTCACTCTTGGTTAATGTGAGATGATACAAAATCTATAGCAGTCTCTGGCCCCAGTTCCTGGCACAGAGCTCCTAAAACCCCTGTAATTTTCTAGGTGATAAGACACTAGGAGCATCTCTTGTTCTAATATTTGGTCTTTGACCTCATCCCTGATGCAAGCCTCCTAAAACCCTTGTAAATTCCTAAGTAATAAGAGCACTAGGAGCGTCTTTTGTTCTATCAAGGTGACTCAGGGTGGGCTCCTGGATGGTTTCTGGATGGGGGCTGGTCACCAGAAAGACCCAAGTAATAATGATTAGAAGCTTGACATTTTCAGCCCCACCCCCAGCTTCTGTAGAGAGTGGTGAGGGGCTGAAAATGGAGTCAATAATTGATCACGCCTACGTGATGAAGCCTCCATAAAAATCCCAAAAGTGCAGGGTTCTGAGAGTTTCCAGGTTGGTGACAAAGTGGAGAAGTGGGAAGCTTGGTGTTCCCAGAGAGGGCACGGAAGCTCTGTGTCCCTTCCCACATACTTTGCCCTATGCATGTCTTCTATCTGAATGTTCATCTGTATCCTTTACCATATCCTTTTATAATAAACTGGTAAATGCTAAGTAAACAGTTTTCCTGAGTTCTGTTAGCCACTCTAGCAAATTACTCAAACCTGAGGAGGGGGTTGTAGGAATCTCTGATTTATAGGCAATGAGTCAGAAGCACAGATGAAAACATAGACTTGTGATTGGCATTTGAAGAGAGGAGAAACAGTCTTGTGGAACAGAGCCCGTAAGCTGTGGGATCTGATGCTGCCTCCAGGTAGATAGTGTCGGACTTGAGTTAAATTATAGGACACCCAGCTGGTGTTGTGAAGACTTGCCTGTTGATGTGGGGAGAAGCCCACATACACACATTAGAATTGGTACCAGAACACTTAGCTGACAATTTGAAAGAGGTATAAGCCTGGGTTAGTGATCATTTTCTTTCATAATTTGGAAGGCATTCCTCCAACGTCTTCCAACTCCCAGCGTTGCAGTGGAGCAAATCGTTCCTTCTTGTTTTCTTTGTCTCTTGCAGTCAAGTGGCATCAGCTTTCTCTGTTCTGCAAAGTCGGTTCCCACCTGTTCATCTGCTTTCTGACTCCCAACACTGCATTGACAGCTCCAGTCAGCAGTCATCCTTCCACTTTCTTGTTCTATTTGTTCTTGCAGGTTCATTCCTTTATGTTCCATTATTAGCATTCAATGGGGCTTTGAGAAGAAACAAAGATAAATGTCTGTATTCAATTCACCATATTTAAATAGCTTCTTGTTGATTGGTCAGTACTCTATATTTTTAACATCTTAATCTTTTTCTTGTCCCACATTTTGAAAATTCAGCTGCAGTTTGATATTTACCTCCCAATATTGAGTATAGTGTTTTTCGAGGTATAGAATTTTCTTCAATGCAGCAAGACCTATCAATCTTCTTCATAGTAATATTTTTAAAAGCCTTTTCCACACCAAAGTCAGATACACATTTGCCTAGAGTGATTTCTAGTTCACTTAAAAGTTGATTGGTGTGTTTGTAATTTCACTAGTGCTACGTTTTGGGTGAGTTATTTCAGGATGATTATTTAGTTTTTTGAATTTGCAATGTACTGCAATTTTAAGTTGCTTGATACAACATTTTTATATTTAAAAAATCACTTTCAACTTAAATAACCCACCTCCTAAATATGGAACACTTTCCAAGACCTATAGACTGAAGAAATCATGATGCTCACGTCCTGTTCTACCCTCACTCTCATATTCCAAAGAAAATGCTGAAGTATTACTAAGTATAAAAAATTATAATAAGGTTCTAATTTTTCTTATGATGAATACATTGATGTTTTTATTTAATATCCAAAGTTGCCAACTAAAGAGTCTTTATGGCCTGAAAGGTCACTCTCAGTTCAAAGAGAGAAGAACTGAGTCCCAGATCTATAATACTTTATAAGCCATTACCAGTGGAGTGAGCAGGCCACAGTTTCCAGAAACAGTCTGTCCCCCAGTTTGTTTTAGAAAAGAGTGCCGGAGGAATACATAGAGTATATGAGTAAACTTCTGTTAGATGATGACATCCCCCAATAGCTGATAGGGCGTAAAGAAAAATTTCAGTTTTCTCTACTCCCAGCACATCTGACACCAAACGTGTGGGTTTTTCTCTCACATTAAGCAATTCCCCAACTCTCTGGACACCAACTGGGTGTCCTACAATCCAATTCCGACACTAACTACCTGGAGTTAATGCAGACCTCACAGAGAAACTGCTCAGTCCCGTAAGATTACCCTCCACTCAGACCCAGTCACAAGGGCAGACTGTCACCTGTACTACTGACCAACTGGCTATAAATTGGAGATTCCTACAACTTGCTCCTCAGGTTCTATATTTTGCTACAACTGCTCACAGAACTCAGGGAAATGTTGACATATGTTTAGCTGTTTATTATAAGGTATATTATAAAGAATAAGAAGAACAGCTAGACAGAGCTACCTGAGGTGATGTCCAGAAGGATCCTGAGCGCAGGCACTTGTGTCCCATGGAGTTTGGGTGCATCACCTTGCAGTCCCATAGATGCTTTCACCAACCTGGGGCTCCACAAACCCTGTTGTTAAGAGATTTTATGGAGCCTTCATTACATAGGCATACCTGATCAAATCATTGGCCATTGGTGATTTAATCCATCTCCAGCCCCTCTCCCCTTCCAAGAGGTTGTTGGGTGGAGCCAAAAGTTCCAACCATCTAATTACATAGTTGGTTCCTCTGGCAACCAGCCCCCACCCTCCCAGAGTCACCTCACTAGCATAAACTCAGGTATAGTTGAAAGGGGCTTATTATGAGTAACATAAGATGCTCCTCTCAGCCTTATCTGTCAGGAAATTACAAGGGTTTTGAACTCTGTGCCAGGAACCAGGGACAAGACCAAATATATATCTTTTATCGTGTCACAGTATCATGGGGTGTGAAACAAACATTTGGTTGAAACAATTGCAAAAGTTACAATGAAAACACATGCCAGAGACCACTTCAAATAAGGCCAGTTGATATACTAGATTACCCATACGTGAATGAAACAAGCCCTTCGAATCTTTTCTAGAAGAATAATGAGTATAAATAACAAATAATACTAGGAGCAGGAGCAGTCTTCAATTAGTCCCTCATTTTTAACCGTCTGATTGGGGGCTATTCAATCACTGGAGATATGACAAGAAGCATGGTTCACATCTATTTGAAATAACCCAGAGCTATGCAATCACTTTGAAAAATTGATGGACAGTAAAATAAAGGGGAGGAAACACTAGAACAATTTTCTCAAGACTACTAAAAGGCTATGGTGCTTATCAGGAACTACACCTACGATCGAGTAAAAAGATAGTGAGACAAGTTACCAAAAGGTGGAGAGGAGACACCAGTGCTATCACAACGTTCTCCAAAGTCACCAACTGACTCCTTGAACTAAAACCTAGCAATGAAGAAAAATAACAGTGAACAGAAGACCACAGGGATTGACATGCAAATGAGCACTCCAAGCAACCCACACTGAACTCTGCAGCATTGAGGAATGTTTGGGGTGCTCGTTTGCATGTTGGTTACCAGAAAGTTCTTTCAGTTCACAGCCATTTTAAAGCATTCCTTGTCAGAGCCTGGGAACAAACTGAAGTGTCTGAACAAAGGTGACCGGCAATGAGTTCTCTTCTGTAACTCACAGGAAGACAATATGACTTCTATTGGGAACACAAACATTCTTTTTAGATGTTTATCATGCAAACAGAGTGGAGCCTACCGACTAGTGTGAATATCTCTTGTTAAAAAACAATCTCTGACCACATTGACCCTTTATTGCCTTAATCTCTGGATTCTGATGTCATGCAGCTTCCAACTGAGCTCCTCCTCTCAGAAAGGGCAATATCTCACTCTCCTGTTACTGCATCTGCTTCCTATTTATAAAGAGCGCACTTTGAGAAAAGAAATGTTTCTTTCTTTAATCCACAGCAATATTTATTGCTTCAGGGGAATTCCAGTCTTGTCCTTTGGCAAGCTCACAGCTCTCGATTTAAACAGGCAAAGCAAATGCATTTTCTCTCCTTCATATGAAAAAGGCGGTGGTTAATAGGACTTTGTTGCTGACAAGTATAGCCATTTTAATTATTTTAAAACAAACAACAAATAAAAAATAAACAAAAAATAGATATTCTTGGTCAGGAATCCACTCTAGAAATTTCTTTCCCACGGCATCTTTGTAATCAGCACAATTCAGCTTCCATCATCTTTGTTTACTAAATGACTACTATGGGTGAGCAGTTCCCATTATGGTTCAGGGTGCCCACCTCTGCCCTCTAGCCACCAGCACTTACCAGAAAAAAAATACAAAATGCGTCCATACAATAATGTACATTAAACACTTTTTAAATCTCGTATAAATGAATAAAGTATTCTCCTTAAGTACAGAGTACCAGAAGGACTGTAGATTGTATGATGGTAAATGGAGATGTAATCCAGAATGATGTGCTTATAAACAGAATGGAACAGGGGCAATGATAACATCTCTTTTCTTTGGACTAAGGGAATGCTTTACAATGATAACCAGATTTTGGCAATGAATACAAATGAACGGGGAGAGGCTCCAACTCTTTCTGTCTCTTTGGTATGTACAGTGCTAGTTCTTCAGATACATGTTCTTAAGAGTGGGATAGTTATTTTAGATATACTGGTGTCATGCACTTCATCAGTCTCATTCATAAAGCTCATTTCAACGTGGATCTATTACCAACTATTCTCAGAGGATCCTCTGGAGTTAAATTCCAGCCACTTTTCCTAGTGACACTCAAACAGTGGTCTGATTTCTCAACCTCACAGTCAAGGACTATGCAGAGAAAATGCGTAAAAGTAGTTCAATAGATCACATAACAACTGTTTATGCACAATAAACTGCAAGTAGCTACCTCCTTAAGGAATGCCTCGCTGTGTCTCTTTGGTTTTAATCCCACCTAAATTCTTTCAGTGTATCAGTTCTGCTTCACACAGGAACAATGCAAACATTTTTTTTTTAGCATGCAAACAATAGTAAATCACATCTGTTACTGCACAAAAAGAGGGTTCTCTGTCCAATGCACACAACAGCCAATTATTATGCCACTGGCTTTTGAGAAAAGAAAAGGCTTTATTGTGAGGTCGACCAGCAAGGTGACAGGAGGCAAGGCTCTCAAGTCAGTCTCCTTGATCCAGGGTTTGGGGCAAAATTTAAGAGGTTGGGGGAACAGGCTGATACGCGGAAGCGCCGGCAGGGCAGGTGTCCTTTGGAGGGCTCTAAATATTTACGGTAAGGTGTGGAAGGGGTTTTAACAGTGGAGCTTCCTAGGCAGTAGACCTCACTTCTGATAAGAGTCCAGTTTTCAAGTGCCAGTCATGTCCTCGTCCTTTGGTTCTGTTAGGTGGAAGGGGGGAATCTTTGGTTCCAGGTGTTATTTCAGGTCAAGATTTTCTCCTCTACATGTGCCCTGCTACATGACTTGCCCTTTTTGGCTCACTGTTGCTGAAAAACAACTCTTTACATTCTGTTGATAAGATGGGGTCAGTTTAAACTTGTCCCATGGTTACACATCTTCCCCCACTTTTACAATTCAATGAAATATTTAGCATTTATTTCATGTTTCTTATTGTCAAAGCACCTTCTAACATGTGAGAGAAATAGATTTTAGTTTTACTCATTGGATAGAAGAGTAAAGAGAATACAAAGAGAAAAATAACTTGGACTACACATAAGGTCTATGACACTGCTGAAATCTGAATTCAGAATTTCTAAGGTACCTTCTTCTCATAAATGTAGGTGTTGCACATAGAATTCTTGGCCAATGAAAGCCATGGAATGAGTACTGCCTACTTAGTGAAAGTGTGTACCTTGTAAATGTCTTATCAGTAGCTTTTCCCAGAAGTCATTTGTTCCTATATTCTTCACCAAATGGCCTTAATAGAATAATTAATGGTATAATTACTTAAGATCTTTGAAATACTTGAAGAGAATCTGATAAATGGATTCAAAATTCTGTCCTTTTTGTGAACGTAGTTACTGTAATTTGGTTACATGTAGAGTTTTTATTGAGTAGTATTAGCCATTCTTAAGTGCTAAGACAGAAGATTTACGTATTTTTTTAAGTTATCTCTTAATGTTTGCTAGGCCACAAAAACTACTAAAATATCAGATTTTTAAAATATTGACAATAATTAGAATAAATATATATTTGATCAAAAGAACCAAAGTTTCCATAAAGTTAATATTTATAATTGCTTTAGTGAATATCAACATATTGGGTTATTTGAATCATATTTCTTGGAGGCCAGTTGTTTATCCAGGAGAAAATCCTATTCTAAGATACTGACCATTTAGTTTTGGTATGAAATCTACTCCTTTCTTAAGGCAAAGTCCTGTCCAAAGCCAGTGTGATTTTAAACACTAGTGAAAAATCAATCCCAATTGAAAACTGCACAGCTCTTCACTATCTTATTTTGTAGGAAACACATCTGAAGTTTTACAGGTTGAGAAGAAAACAATGTGTTTACAAAAAACCTGGGATAAATACTAGAAGCAAAAAGAAACAAAAAGATGGGGTTTACTAACCTATATTGAATAAGTGGTGGGCTTTGATTGTCTTTTTTTTTCTAATTCAAAAATTTAAACACATTTCAGTTCAACTCTGACTAAAATAACATGATCATTTTTCTCTGCTTTCATTTTAGTTTTCTAGCATTGCCAATATTTCTAAGTGTGACAAGAAACGGGGCTTTAGAGACAAATTACAGGGCAACAGAAGAAATAAGATGGTTGTGAATCCTAGAGAAAGGATCACAGTTGAGTAGCATGAAGAGATTGGGTTGGGAGAGAAACATGGTGAGCTAAACAAAGGGAAATGTCTTCATCAGAGCACATTTAGAAACGTAAATTTACTCAAGGTAGTTTGAATAAAGAGGGATCTCACAGTTCCAGGGAATGAAACTGAAGCACAGCCCAGTTCAGGCAGGGCTGGGAGTTAGAACGGAAGATGGGCACCAAGATTGCTCTCCATCTCTCGAAGCCACTTGGCTTCCCTCAATTCTGCGTCTCTGCTCTGGCCTCTAGTTTTATAACTTTCTCTTCAAAACCATTGTTTCTTCTTTCCTGAATCATTGACAGGTAGGTGGTTCCGGTTCCCCAGGATACAGATTCCCACCTTAGCTCTGTAAGACTAATTGTTTCGATACTCATCGTTGCCTCCATTCTCATTGGCTTAGCTCAAGCCCCCACTCCTTTTGAGTCAGCTCTGGTCAGGAGTCAGAATCATATGGTAATAAGTTTGCCCCTTCTGGACTATGTGTGAGGCAAAATTTCTAAAATGGAGTTGTGGGAAGGCATGGAATGGCCAGCATCTATATACTAGGGAATAGAATAAACCCTGGGGATTTATATAGTACCAGTCTCTTATTTATTAGGCTTAATTGTTATCTTGGAAAGCTGAATTCGAGACCAGGCAGTGAAGAGTGAAAACGATGAGATTGATGTTACAAAGCAATGAAATAAGTTTCTGTAAGAAATCAAAAGCAGGAATCTTTGGAGAATGGCCATAGTGATAGAGAACAAAACGTTAACCACAGCTTTGCCTTTTACATATGGTAGAAATGGAAAAAGAATGCCAATAGTTAAGCCTTCCAAAGTGTAATCCCAATATGGTATATTAAAGAAATTACTATTTACAAAATAGTGCTATTTACAAAATAAAATAAATAATAGTATTTCTATTTATAAGTACTTAAATATGGGTCAGAAAGAAGAAATTCATAATGAATATTCATAGATCGCAAACCAATCTGTTGTCAGATATAAAAACAGAACTCAAAGTCTGAGTCTCTAATCTCTTCTGGGTTACTATATTTAATGTACTTATGAAAATGTGTCAATCCCTCTCACATATTTGATACAGAATTCCTTAAATGCAAAAAAAAAAAAAAAATAGAGCTCTTCCTAAATAACAAAATGAGTAAACCTTGAGAGTTTGAAACACCTTTATTTAGTATGTTAAATACATATTTACCAAACCACGAAGAACTTTACTTTCTTATTTTGCCCAGCATTCATTTGGAGCAGAGATTTGTTAAATAATTCTCCATCCCAATAGTTTCAGTAGTCTCCAATGTGCTTTAAGCAATAGTAAGAAATTAATTTGGATTACGTATTTTAATGGAAGATCTGACTGAAGGGGGCTTTTTCTAGAATTCTTTTTCCAGATCTATGGCTTTGAAGCTTCCTTGACATTATACATATTGGCCCAGTGCATACATACTAAATAAGCTTATATATAAATAAATATTTCATATTACTTGCATATATATACAATATTATATATATATAATATATACATACATATGAAATGGAAGTTTTACAAAACATTACTTACTCTTTCTATATGAAATATTCTTTGCTATTTTCATGACTTGTCAAATTCTATTTCCTCTTTTAAAAATGCTGAACACAACCCACAAAATCAATTTCACAAGCTACTAAAGAGCTGCAACCTACAGTTTGAAAAACACTGCTCCAGACCAATTAAACATTGTACTTTACTTCAGGTTTCTTCAATTAATTTGATACACCTAGAGACAGACTGTCATTTATGAAGGGACAGCCAACTCCAATATATGACTTGCATTGGTCTGCCAACCTAGAAATGTTCTCCTCAGTAACCCATGCAGCCTTTCTTGATCAATTAGTATGGTTGATGTCACCGTAAATCTTACAGGCATTTCCTTTATCTGCAGAAAGTATCTATTTTCAAATAGAGAAAAGAATCCACACTGAAAAACAAACCCAAGCGCATAGTAAATCTAACAGAAAGTGATTAATGGAATTGGTTGTCAGCATAGTCCAGCTCCCTTCCATCAAGAAGTGTGAATAGGCCCTCAAATTCATCTTCATTAATATGCTACCACTTAGTGTAGTGTTTTAGAGATACATTTGCTAGTAATAATTAATCAGAAGAGTCTCTACTAATAGTGGCAGAAGGGAGAATGAATGGGCAGATTTGCCCTGCACAGAAAAAGATTTCCAACAATGGCACCATAGCATAATGCCTAAGGATATAAGAACAAAGGCCTTTATGAAATCTGGATAGCGTGATAGATTTTTAAAAATACAATCCTCTTAGGTAAAACAAGTTTTAGTCTCACTATACCAATAATGTTCATTATTCCACAATACCTCCTCCTCTGGCTCACGTATCCCTAAACCTCCCCATCCTGTAGTATTCTGGGTTTACCCTTCAGAGTGCTCATCCTGACTGTAATTAATCATTCTATCACTGTTTGCTTTATGCCTGCTATCCTGCTTAGACTAGCTAAGTCACTATGTAATCCACGATGCCTAGCCCAGGGGGTATGACACCAACAGTTCAATAAACGAGTGAATGGATGGACAAAAGTGAATGGCTATATTAGAATGTAGATTATTACATTTTTTCTGCTTGTAAATAAAGGTAGAGACTAACAGCACCACCAGCACACTTTCTGAGCATTTACTGAAAAGCATGCTCCCTTTCCTCCTATTCACCCAAGCCAAGAACACTTCAGTTATGTTCAACTTTCCCCTGTTGTATCCCATTCAGTTAATGTTTATTGGGTTCCTGCAACGGGCCAGCAACTACAATATCTCTCTAATCCATCTGTTTCTCTCCATTCTTTGTGCCACAGCCTCACCATTTCTCTCTTAGATTATTGCTGTAGACTCTTAAATTTTCCCTACATCCTGCCTCCAATAGTGCCCCTGCTTCTATTCTACACATGGCTGCCCAAGTAATCTTCCTGAAACATATGCTATTCCCCTGCTCAAAATCCTCAAAGTCAAACTTCTAAGTCTTACATACAAGGCCCCACCTTTTTTCCAAGGTTCACCCCTCTTGACATCAATTCTATACCCCACTTGTATGGCAAAACCCTTACACTTTGCTGAATGCCCTATACTGTTTCCTCATTTCATAACTTGGAACATTCTGTTCCTTCTTCTTGAAATATCCTTCACACTTCCTTCACCTTAGATACGTCTATCCATTCTTAAAGATCCGATGCAAATGATACCTTTTCTACGAAAACTTTCCTGATGCAATAACTCTTCTTGGCCATTTTGCCTTCTAGGCCATTGTTCCTTTTTTGTGCTATTTCAGTTTGTATTACAAGTCTATAACAGAATCTATTAAATTTTACTGTTATTGTTTATTTACATGCTTATTGTTGCCCCCTCCTCAAGACTTGCAAAGACCTTTGGGATGAACATTAGTGAGCGAGAATGAAGAGTTGGGCATAAATCCCTATTTCTGTTTACAGTACCTATCACAGATGTTGTCTGTCAGCTTCCATAGTTTCTGGAAACATAATTCAATTTAGCTAGTTTCTGTAGAAAAGGAATTACTACAAGGTGCAGCTAACAAAATTTCTAGGAGAGGCAGGTTGCATAGCTTGGATGTTACTCAACCAAAAACTCTCAGTCAGCAGAACACTCAGACCCTGTAAGGGACTGTTCTAGCTGAAACCTCACTCCTACTGCCTCAGGCCAATGATATGACCAATAGTTCCTTTATCAAAGCTTCCCTCGAAGAACCAAACATTGCACCATCATACTTGCCAGAAGATTCTATCTCCCCACATACTTATAGCAACCACTCATTATTCACTCCTTCCTTCCAAGTCTACCCTACAAAAGAGTTATACTCTGCACAACTCCAGAGGGTGCCATCATATCATGCAGAGCCTATAAGTGATATACTGAAGCATTTTTCAGACAGGTTATATATGCTTGAGGAAACACAGCTCACGTGCAGAATCCTAGCTGCAAAGGAGTCTGGGAAATGCAGTTTCAACCTTCCTGCCTCAATAGTTCAGGAAACCATGCTCAATAGGGGTTGGAGTGGGTGCTAAGTGAGCCACTTTTCAGTTCCTCTCACATAAATGCCTACTAAGTGATGAGGAGAGAATGAAGAGATAGAAGGATAAAGTACAAAGGTTGTGATTACCATCTCAACTCCTCCATATTCTCCTGTTTAAGTAATTTAAACTTAGCTTTTAATTAACAAACTATGCCATTGTTCCTCAATAATATTATTTATATTCTTTGTTTCGGGCAATTGTTTTCTTTGCTCTGTCTTTAGTACATCATCTGCTTCTAAATTTTTCTAAAGCTCATACTATTACATGTTTCCTCCAGTTTAGTTTGTGACTTGAAATATATTGCATTCCTTTTTATTTGTATAGGAACATGAACCCTCTGATTATAATACATATTGACTCCAATTGACAAACATTAACAACAACAAAAGAGTTTTTCAAATATGAAACCATAATTCTAAGTTATTTCTATCAGAACAGATAAACTGAACACAATTTTGATTTCTCCTTCTGTGCTTGGTATCTTCACAGGCAATTAATGACAACAATTAAGCTATCTATTTTAGGTATAGTAGGTATAGAACTCTTTTGTAAAAATCCGTAAGGACAAATAAATTCATTTCTTACCTGTGTTTTAGTTTTTGTCTCCTAAAGATCAAGCTCCAAATTAGCCATCTTCTAGTACATTTCCAACTCATGGCTTTAATGTACCCAGACTTCATTTCTAAAGACAAAATTATTCTTAGTAGTAGGACTTACTCTGTCCCCACAGCCACTGACCTACTAAGTGATACAGGAGAGCTATGGAAGATATAGTACCTTGTTTAAGGACAGCAAATGAACGGTAGGAAGTGTTAGAGGTTGGGAGGATAAACTCTGTTAGGTTAGAGCCAAGTGAAGATTTTATTATAACAATAATAATGTGAACTCATTTCTATACAATGCCTTATAATTTTTTTAAAAAGTGTTTCTCCTATTAAATGATGTTCACCACATTTCTGGGAAGCAATCTAGTATCATCTCCATTTTGAAGATGAGGAAACTGAGTTCAAAGCAATAAAACAGAAAGTAAATAATGAGCACCCACTATATGCCAGGTACTGTGATAGGTGCTGTAGTTTCCAGTCTAGTGGTAGAGATAGTGTAATTCAAGTGTGATAAGTACCATGACAGGAAAGGATGGAATTGAATAGAGGCGCTAAGGGAGAAAAGATGCCCCAAAACTGCTCTTGGCCGAGACTTCCAGAGAAAGTGAGAGTAACATCTAAATCATGGTTCCCAACCAGTGGCAATTTTTCCCCCACATCCCACCTTTGGGACACTTCCCAATGTCTCAAGATATTTCTGATTGTCACAATTGTCGGGGGGGGGGCGGGTAGGGAGGCTGTGGGCTAATGGCCTTTAGTGGGTAGCAGCCAGGGATGCTGTTAAATCACTTTCAAAATCTCACTCATAGGACAGCCCTCCACAACAAAGAGTTATTCAGTCCAAAAGGCCACCAGTGCTGCAGCTGAGAAACCCTGATCTAAGATGAGAGCCGACATATAACTAGGAGTTGGCTAGATGGAGGAATAAGGGGAGGTTGCGGCAAGGGTAGAGGAATGACAGAAGACAGTGTTCCAGGGAGGGAGACCCACTTATGTGAAGAACCTCCACACTGATTGATTCACCATTTATTTTGGTCATAAAATACACATAACAGAAAACTTACCATTTTAACCACTTGTAAGTGTACGATTCAGTGGCATTAAGTTAACTTTAACATTGTTGTACAACAAGCACCACCATCCATCTCCAGAAGTTTTTCATCTTCTCCAGCTACAACTCTATATCCATTAAATAACAACTCCTGTTCCTCCTTCCCCCAGCCCCTGGCAATCACCATTCTACTTTCCATTTCTATGAATTTGATTCCTCTAGGAACCTCGTGTATATTCCACTTATAAGTGGAATCATGCAGTATTTGTTCTTTTGTGTCTGGCTTATTTCACTTAGCGTGAAGTCCTCAAGATTCATCCATGTTGTAGCACGTGTTGGATTTCCCTTCCTTTTAAGGGCTGAATAATATTCCATTGTATATATATATACCACAGTTTGTTTATCCATTCATCCATTGATGGACACTTGGGTTGCTTTCACCTTTTGACTATTGTGAATAACGCTGCTATGAACATGGTATTTAAGTATCTATTGGAGTCCCTGCATTCAATTCTTTTGGGTATATACCCAGAACTCATTCACCAATTATTTCTATGTACCAATTAATTTTCTGGCATTGTTCTAGTGCTTGGTATATAATAAGAACAATACCCAAGATCCCTCCTGTCATGAAACTTACTGTCTGGTGAAGGAAAATAAGTACATGAACAAGATCTTTTCAGAGAGTGTTCTAAAGAAAATACAGGAGGTGATGTGGAGTTGAATATGACTGGAACTTAGACTGCTGGGAAGGGAGTGGTAAGCAGGAGAGGTAGTGGAAGCCTTATAATGCAGGTAATCCAGATAAGGACTCTATGTTTCATTTTATGGGCAGTGAAAAGTTCAGAGAAGTTAAATGAATTGCCCAAGGTCACACAGCTAATACAATCTATAGGACAGGCTACAACTCATTATTACTGAGTATCCTAACTATTCAGAATTTCTTCAAGAGCTGCAAAGTTGGATAAGCGTACATATTTATCAGACACAGCAACCTGCACCCTACCTCTCACACATCTGATCTTTCCCATCTGCTTTCATGAATCTCTCCAGAATCAACTCTGTGAATGGTAAGAGGACATTTTAATGTTCTGCGTACCCACATCCATTCTATACACAGCTTTGTTGCTGGTATTCCTCTTTGCTTATTGAAAGAGGTTTCCTACAAGTACAAGATAAAATAGTATTTATTCTAAAAAGAAATGTCATACTTTTCCAAAATGGAGCTTTAAAATAAACAATTTCTATTCCATTGAAAAAGAAAATCACATATGACCTGAGTAAGTAATATTTGACGAAATAGTGAAGTGTTTTGTCAAACAATAAGAACACTGTTTCTTCTAACCCTTGCTTTCATTCAAGGTCATGTACAGCTTACATAAATATTACATGAAACCTGTTTTGCAAGGAATCACTGTCTATGATGATTTATAGAGACAGAAGTCCATTGGCAGAGTCTACCTTTTCAAATATTACAAGCTTTTATTTTCTAGCAAGAGGAAGAAAATGAGCCTTTCTCGTTAATCAAACAGAGATATTCTTTCATGTAGGATTAAGACCTTAATGCAGTTAATGTGTGCAGTTAAGATTTATCAAAAGTTCTTTATGAAAGAATGTGTCAGGTGACAAGATGTGCTGCAATCCAATTCAAAACTCCAGACCTCATTGGTTGGGTGAGTAAGAATAAGTTATGACCCAAATCTTATACCAGGAAAAAAATATAAGATTTTTTCTTATTCTTATCTAATCTTTTGCTGTAATGTGAGCTATTGTAGAATTAAGCAGTGAGTAGATATTCTTAGCCTTAATAGTGTTTTATAAAAAGAGGCCAATTTTGCTGAAAATATTTGCTCCATCAACAAATAGTTGCTGAACAACTATTATGTGTAAAGCACTTTAATAGGTGCTATTAAAATTGTTATATGTCATTGTGAAGCAAAGCCTTTTCCTACATATATTAGCTGATTGGTCTGGTATAATAAAAAATCCCCTGTGTGAGAAGACTTAACATGCCTTAGACAAGTTTTACATTATTATTAAAAATCAGTAATTACTGCCAGGGTACCTCTTATTTTTATCATTTAGAATTGACCTCAGATACAGTACTTCATAAACACATTACTTAATGTAACACTACAAGAAGTAAAAGGACTTTCCGTTGCATTGCTTTTCACAGAATCTCCTTCTACCTCTCTTTTATCTCCTCAATCTCCTTTTTGCTTATTCAATGCACCACAACACATTTTTATTAAGTGTCAGGCACTGTGCTTGACATTGAGGATAGAAAGGTGAATAAGAAAGAGAAAGTTGCTGTTTTGCAAAGTCGACAATCTGGTTGGGGAGACAAATAACTTGAAGTTTACAGGCACTATGATAAGGAAAGTAGAGGTTACCCATGGGGCACATGGGAGCATCAAAACCAGCACAGGGGGAGAGATGGAAAGGGGAAAGGACAAGGAAAATATCCCAGAGGAAGACACATTTAGCTCACCCCTTAAGGACTTCTCCAAGTCTTATCATTAGCAGAGGAAGAACCCAGATTTTGAACCTAGGTTTTGAACCCAGTTCTATGTGAATCCTTTAAATCTATACTGCTAGGAACTCCATTCTCCTCAACTAGTTCATTCATGAGTTGGTTTCTTCCTTAAATCCATTACTTGATGAATCTGATGGGACCCCAAGGATTGTGCCTCCCAAACTGTAAAGTTATCTCCACCACTCTCAGTTTTTTGTTGCTTTGGTTTTAGAAGTAAATTTCAATTTCTATGAGACTGGAGCACTCTCCTGAACCCCAGCTGGTTTGTCCCTGACCCTGATCCTCTGCTTAGCTCTTGCCAAATTCTCCCACTCTCATTCCTCCCCTTCCCAGGGATCAAATGGTCCAGTGCCAGGTAACCTCCGTTACGGGATAGGTCCAGAAAACTGATCCTATTAGACCCCCAGAAAACAAACACTATTTCATGAGAAAGGTAACCACATCCCCATAAACCTTGTGATACAGCAGGTTGTCCCCTCACTTGGGGCAGGTTGTGTATCAGTACATATTCTTTGGTTGCAAGCAATACAAATGATTGTGAGCTTCTTTAATGGAAGAAAAAAACCACATTGGAAAATAAAAAAATAAAAACACATTGAAATGGACTCCCTTGAACACATTCTCCAGTACTTCAATTCTAGGGAGAAGGCATCAGGTTGGCTAAGCTTAGGCCATGTGCCCACTCATTGGCCAGAGGAAGACAGGTACCACTACTGACCAGATGCAACAGAAGAGCAGAGATTCTCCAAAGCACCACTGGGATGTTATTATCACAAGCAGGGAGAATCGACCCTGAGCTGAAAAAATTAAAATGTCCACTATAGGAGTCAGTTTTGCTGTTAGGTGAGTTCTCAGAGTCCCAGTCTTGGGGGTTCCTAGTCTATACCCTTCTCTGTCCTTGCTAGTATAAACTTTCAGCATGCCTTCTAACTGGTTCCACCCGGGTTTTAAAACGCTCAACATATGAACTCCAGGAGTCTCTGAAGATACAAATTTCAAATGAGAATGAAGTATAAATCTTGGAAGAGAAACTACCTTTCTCCAGAATGGTAAATTTTTTAGAATTTGCCATGTAAATCACAATGAGAACCCACTAATAAATCCTCTTCTTACATAAAAAATTCTGTATGTTCTTATCATTTAGAGCAGTGCCTTGAAGAGAAAAGTCATGCCTTATGCCTATCCCAGCACTCAATAGTTAATCAAAATACTAACTAATAATCCCTTTTCCCATTGAGCTAAGAATTTTCTTTTGAGGTATAACTGACAGTCAGCATTATGTTAGTTTCAGGTGTGCAACATCACATTTTGATATTTGTACATATTGTGAAATGATCACCACAATAAGTCTGGTTAACATCTGTCACTACACATAGTTACAGAATTTTTTTCTCATTATGAGAACTTTTGAGATCTATTCTCTTAGCAACCCTCAAATATGCAATACAGTATTATTAACTGTAGTCACCGTGCTGTATATTATGCTAAGAATTTTTTGAGCTATTTTCCTGCTTGTATTTTTAAGATTCTTCCAAATAAATTGTCATGAGGGCAACACTTAAAATTATATATTTTCTATTGGGATCTCCCCATTAACCACCATGAGAGCATAGATATCTTGAGGTGTCAGCTCATTCTGTCTTCCTATGTATTTTCTGAAATAATGTTCACATAAATACAGAAAATACTAAAAGCCTTAATCCTGAGTGCCTAAATGTTGGTCCTGGTAACAGTCTTTGGAGAGAGTTTTTTCAAAACTTGAATATGGAAAGCTGATACTATTCACTATGACAAAGCTCACTGTGGGTGATCCAGAAGAAGAAGACTATGGTGATATTAATAATTATATTAATAGTCAATATGTATTGAGCCCTTCCTGGGCACAGTCTCCGCCCTAAGCACTTTGCATGCATTATGTTTTCATACTGGTGGAAATGATCTAGGAGAGAGGGAGGATTACATGAGAGAGAAGCAGGAAAGAGAAGGGAAAATTACTGGAGCCAAGTCCCATTAGATGGAAAAGGATGGGAGGATGGAATCCAGAGCTCAAGTGGAGAAGTTGGCCTTCCACAGGAACAAGGACAGTCATTCATTATAGCATTGCTAAGAGACAGGTAGACTTGGTTTTGGAAAGATGAAGAATTTCTCTCATGGTAGCTTCCAGTTTCTCAGAGAAATGAGAAGAGAGAAGAGTGGGTAGTTGTTGGAGCTATGAGGAAAATGGCAGACAACAGATCTGTTCCTATTAACTTTAACAGAAATAGAAGACTCTGTAATCTGGAAAAGAGGGGGGAAACTGCAAATTCCATATGGAATAAATGCAAGATACCCCTGAGCTTGTGCAAAACCCTTAGGGGAAGACTGAGTTCTCACAAAGCAGACTGGGGCAGAACAAAGGGAAACAATCCTTTGTGAATATTTTGGCCTTACTTCTAAATTGCACCCCAATAGACAGACCTTGAGAGAAAGGGGCTCCATAATATTTTTTTCTTCAATTCTGCGTAATTCAAAAGCAGAGAAAGCAATACTACACACTTCTTAACATAGGGTGTACCTATCTTATTCACTGCTGCATCTTCAGTGGTAGGCAAAATGCCTGGAATTGAGGAAATGCTTGATAAATATTTTATGAACAAATTGATGAATAGACAGATGGAAGGATGAACAAGGAATTTATGAAATTTTATGTATAGTCCACATTCCTGGTTTTTCCTCATAAAATTCTGTGTTGTGCACATATGGTAGTGTCATACTTCGCTTTTGACCAAGCTCCTACTCAGAAGCCAAAGGAAATCTCAGAAGGATGTTTTGACTAGAACTAAAAATGAAATAAATATTATAGATTTATCTATAGATACTTACAGCCACCTACTGTGCCATAAGAAGTGCCCTCCTTTATCACTTGCTAACTTAGAATGAAAACTATTTTAACACTAAATTCTCCCAGGAGCCAAAAGTCTGCTGAGTGGTCACCCCAGGGCTTGTTCTACTCTCTTTGCTCCAAGAAGTTACCCCAGTCAAGGTATGAATTCGGGTCACATGACTTCTCATGTTGTTCTCTGTTTACCTGATTCAACATTTTCAACTAGGAGGTGTTCTCTTTTGGGTCGTGAGGGTATCTGCTCTATCCCTTGGCTCAGTCAAAGGGGCCCAGATTCCCCTTTTAATTTATCAAAAATCCTATCTGTACAACTAGAAGCCACAGTTGTTGCTGTAAGATTTCAGATCAGGGATATCCTGTACTAATCCCTGAACCTCCTCTTTTCCGGATAATCTTTGCAGACACAGAAACTCATCCTCAGAGGAAGAGCTTGTGTCTTTGATATCCTCAGCACTCAGCATGGTGTCTGTTGAAGGAATGAACACATGATTGACTAATGAATAAATATTGAATTATTCTAACAGAGTGACCCACCCCTAGTCATTGGAATTCAACTGTGCTCCATGCTGTAGGAGAGGCAGCAACACCAAATCTTTATCTCAATGTCTGCACTACCTTCCAAACATAGAGGCAAGCATTCTTTCTCCCCCAAATTAACAATGCACTACAATTGTCCTTTAAGCCCAATTTACTCCCCCTGAGCAGAAAAAATCAAATCACTTAGGAATCTCAGTGTCTAGTATTGACTGATTGCTCCCAACTAAGATAGGATAAAATATATTCACTGCTTCTCCCATTACTCTACAATATATAGAAGGCAGCCGCTTTCAATTTTTGGGGGGCTTTTCCTTAGTAATAACTTTATGGTATCTCCTGTACACAATTCCTCTTTCCAACATTTTCTTCTATAGACTACATTAAGATCGAAATGCTTTTATCCAAAGTGCTTGAGGAAGTGGGTGGGTACAAGCCCTGGAAATTGTGTCAAGCATGACTTCTTTGTGATAATTACAGATTTCTTAAATATCAAAATCAAAACAAGCATTACCAAGCCTTAAATTGTAAAATAATTTAAATGATCTACTTTTCTATTTCTTTCCAACATGGGTTTAATTCAATATTCTTCCTATAGAAACAAAGTACACCAGATTACAAGTCAGTGAAGATAGATTCTGTTCTAATATTTAACTTGCCTTGATTTGGGGAAAAGCATAAAACTCATCTCTCAGATTTTCCATATTGAAAATAAGGCATTTTCTTCCTAGCTAATAAAGAATTGTGGTGATTGGTGAGATGATCATCATAAGCACTTGTGGATCTTAATAACATTATCAGTTTACTTAACAAGTAATAGCTTCTTGGCATCTTCTGCACACAATATCGCTTTCAAACATTTTCTTTTATAGAGACTACATTAAGGATGGAAAGCTTTTAACTAAGTGCACAGAGAAGAGAGGCAGCCTTGAAATCATTTACAGAAAGGAATTAATAACAAACATTTTTAAAACATCCATAATTAAAACAATTCATGCTCTAGGAAAAAAAAATAACATTGCATTACTCTCCTAGGAAGAGAGACAGTGAGACATTTCTGAGCCAATTTCTATGAGCCAGGCCTTCTCCTTGGCTCTTTTCATTTGAATTCTCACAACCACGCTTTAATGCAGTTTTATTAGCCCCACTTCATATAGAGTAGAGGCTAAGTCTTCAAAACACCTAGCATGGTATTTTAATACAATACAACTAAATATTTTTAATACTATTGTTTTCATACATAACACAGGTAAGATTTCTGGATCTCCTATAGTCAGAAATCCACCTTCTCTTTCTGAATTCCAATATTGTTGCCCAAAGGCAGGGGCCAGGGTAAGTTCACCTCAAGAAAGAAGAGGCTATAATAGAGCGAAAATCACTGATGGAAAGTAAGAGGAGACAAAGCCCAAGTGGAGTATGGAGAGGGGAAGAAAGAGACGGAGAGGGAGGAAAACATATCTGTGTCAGGGGTTTCCCCTCAACTTTCCACTTGTGTCTCCCTCCCCTGACCACCAGCCTGAGTCAAGAACCCAGTGAGATCCTGAGGGGAAAGCCTACAGCACAGAGATTATTTTCCTCATGCTACATTTGTAGCTCTAGAAAAGAGGCTACATCTCCAGATGCCACCCCCATCCAACCTTCTGGAGGCAGCCCCAGGAGACAGCAGTGGTTGTGCACCAGAGGTAAGCCGAAAATTTGAGTTCTTGGCTTCCATGTCATGTGGAAAAGACTCAGAAGTCCCTGCATACCTCTAGGTTGTTGAGCAAAGAGTTTGAGAATCAGACAAGGAAACTTTCTAGAAGGAGTTACTATGCCAAGGACAAAGTGACATCACCAGAGAGGCCGATGAGGTCATGAAACTCAGATGGGGCCCTTCAACAGGGATGAGCCACTGAACCTGGGGAAGAGACCAGCAGTAGATGCCCCAGATGGAAGCAGTGGTCAGGGAGACCAGGGATACCATCATTGCACAGGTGAGCAGGGACCCAGAGGTTAGCACGATGACCTACACACAGAGCCACCATAAAGACATTCTTCCAGAGGGAAGAAGTCTGAACATTTGTCTACAAGTTAGTTACAGCTTTTTCAATCATTTGTAGAAAGGAATTAGTAAGAAATGTTTTTAAAAATTCATAATTAAAATAACACATGTTCCACACACAGAGCCACCACTCTATACACACTGTTGTATTAAACCTAAAGATACTGAGAAATCATTTATGGCAGGTTTACAATTTTTTCTGCAACACAGTAGGGCTCATGATGATGATTAGATCTGTTTTAGTAAGTAAATTGTTTAGGAACCAAATTACATTTTCTTCACACATTGCAGTCATAGTGTGAGTAAATACGCAGGACAACTCCAAAATGATTGCAAAGACAGCCAACATTGAGGCCATGACTGTCCATAAAACAAAGAGACTACCTGGAGATTTTCCTTCTATCAGCCAAGACTGTTGGCCTCAGACAACTAAGTCAAAGTCAAAAATGAATATATCCTCACTGCTTTCCTGCAGCATGGTTTTGGGGTATAAAACATTCATTCTCAATTCTGTGGTCTTAACTCTCTTAGGAATGAGACTTTACCACAGAGAATGTTTTCTCCAAGATCACCTCTAGACAGCCAACCCTTCATATGTGTGCCACCAAATTTGTCTGTTGTCTAAACTTTATTTTATCTAGTCAAAGTGCTCTATGTAAAATAAAATTTGAGTTAGAGGGATAGCAATTCAACAGATTGGACTTCAAAGATAAAAGTTGCTGTGAACAAAGAGATAATGGTTATCATCCAATCCAACTAAAGGAAGAGTGTGTGTTTAGTAGAATAGATGAGAATTTTGTTGGAAATATATACAGGACAGGAAATGGTTCTACTAAAATTGCATCATAGAACTGAAAGGCAAACAGGTCCAAAGAAAGAAAATTATAGATGTGTTTAAAAGTCCTGAGAGATGTTGCTCATTTATTTATTCAATAAACATTTACTGAGCCCCTCCAATCTTCTAGATACTTCCCTAGGCACTAGCAATGCAGCTCTATAGATATAGAAGGCAAGTTCCCTCAAGGAATTTATATTCTAGTTGAGGAGACAAAAAATAAATAACTAGATAAAATATAGGTCAAAGAGTGGTAAGTCCTGTGAAGGAAAATCAAAATGAAGCAAAGTAAGAGGAAATAGAGAAGGGGGCAGGAATTTTATAGAGAGTGGTCAAAGAAGTCCTCGCTGGTAAGTTAATATTTGAGACAAGATCTAAATTAAGTGAGGAAGAGATTCATGCAAAGATCCACAGGAAAAAGAACATTCCATGCAGAGGAAATAGTAAGTACAAAGGCTCTGAGGTAGTCACAACTTTGGTATGTTTGAAGAAAGCTAATGGGCCAACATGACTTGAGTGGAATAAATGAAGGAGCGGTAGAAGAAAAGCTCAGAAAGTCGCCAATGGTTAGTCCATGTGAGACACTGTAGGCCAAAGTAAGACAGTGGATTATATTCAAAGTGTGATAGGAAGTCATCAGAAAGTTTTGAGCAAGGAAATGACTAGATTGCATCTTTGTTTTTAAAATATCACTTTGATTGCTGTGTGGAAAATAGGCTATAGTGGGACAAGGTGGAAACAGGAAGACCAACTAGGTGATTATCACAATAGTTCAGGAAAAAAACAGTAGTCACTGAGACCAAGGTAGTGGCAAAGGAAGTGATGAGAAGTGGTCAGATCTGTAACGTATTGTTAAGATTGAGCCAACAGGACTTGCAAACAGATTGAATGTTGGATGTGTGAGAAAAAGAAATCCAAACTCACTTAGGTTTTGGCTCCAGCAACAGATAAATGGTGGTGATATTTACTAAAATGAAGAATACTTGAGAAGGGCCTTAGTGAGGGATAGAAGGAAAAGTGTGTGTTTGGGATTTGTTTAGCTTGAGATGTCTATTAGACTTCCAAGTAAAAATGTCAAGTTGACTATTGGATAAACGAGTATACAATTCCAGAGAGATTGGTGCTGGAGCTATAAATTTCAGTTTTCAGCATATGGGGCTGAATGAGATTGCCTGGAGTGTGACTACAACTAGAAAGGGAAGAGGTTAAAGGACCAAGTACTGGGCCATTCCAAACTGACAGATTAGGAAGTGAGAAGGAATCAGCAAATAAGACTGAGAACAGGCAGCCAGGGATGTAGGAGGAAACTAGGAGGGAATGTTGTCCCAGAAGATAAGTGAAGAAAGTCTTTCAAAAAAAGGGCATAGTCATACTTATCTAATGATTCTGAGAGGTTGAGTAAGCTGAAGATTGAGATTTAACCATTGGATTGGCAACATGAAGGCTGTTCATGACTGATAAAAACAGTTTCGGTAGATAGATGAGACTAAAAGCACAATTAAATTGAGATTGAGGGGCTGGCCCTGTGGCCAACTGGTTAAGTTCGTGCACTCCATTTCAGCAGCCCAGGGTTTCACTGGTTCGGATCCTGGTCGTGGACATGGTGCTGCTCATCGGGCCATTCTGAGGTGGCATCCCACATGCCACAACTAGAAGGACCCACAACTAAAAATACACAACTATGTACTGGGGGGCTTTGGGGAGAAAAAAGGAAAAATAAAATCTTTGAAAAAAGTTGAGATTGATACTAAAGGTGTTCGTTTGAGCATAAACATTAGAGAGAAAGAAATAAAACTGTCTTTATTCACAAGTGATATAATTGTCTACATAGAGAAACCAACGGAATATACAATCAAAATATAATCAATGAGAGATCAGCAATACTGCTAGATATAGGACTAATATACAAAAATCAATAGGGATCCAACACACAAAAACAAACAGAAAGTGAAACATGTTTTTAAAAGGCCATTTGCAACAGTGGCAAAAATATAATTCATTAGGAATAAAATAGTAAAACTTTAGTGAGAGAAATTAAAGATCTGTTTAAATTAAGAGATAAACCACATACGTGTATAGAAAGGGTCAGTTTTGTAAAGATGCCTATTCTTCCCATATTTATTGGATACTTCAATGCAATTCCAATCAAATTCTGAACAAGGTTTCTCATGCAATATGACAAGCTGATTTCAGACTTATATGGATATGTGAAAATCAAGCAGAGCCAAGACAGTTTTGAAGAAGAAAAACAGATGGCAAGACTCATAAAACTGTAATAATTTGTAAAAGGTGTGATACTGATGCTGGAATGGACAAACAGATCAATAAAACAGAATAAACAGGTCCAAATATGAATAGATACTTGATATATGGCATTACTGATCAGCAAGGAAAGAATAGACTACTCAACACATGATGATGGGTCAATTAGTTACTAAAATTGGAAAAAAAATGAATTGGGTTGTTATTACAGAAAAATCAATTCTAGATGCATTGAACTCCTAAACATGAAATGTGAGTTTTATATCCTCTAGAACAAATTGTGAGAATATATTTATAACCCCAAGACAGAGTAGAATTCCTGAAACTAGACACATCAAAAGAAGAGTGAGAGAAAAATTAAGAGAGAAAGAACCGTGGAAGAAAAGATTTAAATATTTGACTACATTAAAATTTTAATCTTCTGTGACTCAAAAGACACAATAAACAAAGTGAAAATACATGTCACAGCTTGGAATAATATATTTGCAATGAATATAACTGACAAAACACTAATATCCAGAATATAATAAGAATTCCAATGTCAATAAGAAAAACAACCTGGTAAAAAAATGAGCAAAAGCTTTAATAGATATTTTAAAGAAGAGGACATCCCAAGGGTCACTAAACATATAATAAGGTGCTCCTTCCTGCCAGCAATCACGGAAATGCACGTTAAGACCATGCTAAGACACTTTTCGCCCATGATATTAGCAAAACTAAAAAAAATCCAACATTAACAAGAGAAGACAAGAATATGGAGGAGCAAGACTATCTTCACTCACTGCTAGCAGGAGTGAAAATTGAAGCAACCACTTTGGAGAGCAATTTGATGATAAGTTGTCAAGTCAAAGATGTGCAACACTATCACTCAGCATTTAACTCACATATTCCAGAGAAACTCTTGCAGGAGTGTGCAACAGAGAAAGATGAAAGAGTGTTTATTGCAACCTTACAATAGCAAAAAGTTGGAGCAACATAGATGTGCATTAACAGAAAAATGAATGAATAAATTATATTATATTAATATAATGATTTAATATAGCAGTAAAAATGAATTATGAGCTACATATTTCAATGTAGATAAATATTAAACAAATATCATTGTGCAAAAAAGACTAATTTACAGAAGGCTATGTATAAAATTTAATAACATAAAACAATTATATATGAATATATAAAAGACAGACAGACAGACACGAAAATAATAATCACCAAAATCAGGATAGTGTCTGAGTTACTTTGGTTCTCCAAGAAGCAGACATGGGATTACATGGCAAGGAACATTTTAGGGAACATGGCTGGGAAAGATAAAGGGGAAGAAGCAGGAGTAGGCAGGAAAACTTCACACCACATTGCACAGTTGAAGTCTGTGAAAGGATACAAGGAAAGAAGGATTGGATGAGAAGAAAATCAGATTGCAGTGAGGTCCTAAAAAAGTTGTGTCCAGGCTGATTAGGAGTCCTTAAGCCAAAGTTGCCTATTAGTGAAACCCTGCATCAAACAGAAATAGTCCTGAACCTGTATGCCCACCATGCTCCGTCATTGCTGGGAGCGGCAAATACAGTGGTAAATTCAGAGGAGAGTCATCTGGGACCATTATCAACTGTGCTTCCTGCAGCAGGGTATGAGTGGCCCGGTGCCACACTAGCTATCTGTGGCATAGGGCATAAGGGAGAGGGATGCGGTCTAGGAAAGATACAAGAGAGCTCTAAATGTGTTTGCAATAATTGACTTCTGAAGCTGGGTACTGGGGACATACATGTTCATTATACTATTCTCTTTATTTTAGGGGGGTTAGGGAGGAAAAATGAGAGCTTAAGAAGTTGACACATTGAATTTAGACAAGGCTTTCCTGGAATTTTGCTATAATGTAGAGCATAGCAACAGGATTAAGGGATAAGAGATATTAAAGCCTTCTTGAAACTGATCCAATTTATGGGGAAATTTGACACATGAAAAAGAGGGAAAGTTGCAGGAACAAAGTCCTTGAGTGCTGAGAGAGGATGAGTTCCAGTGCACCAAAGGAAGGCATTGGCCCTAGAGAGGAACAAGGTAGGTTTATCCACCCTTGAAAAGGGAAGGCTGGATTTATGGGAAAGATGAAGGCAGAAGAATAGATTTTGTGGTGGGAAGACAAGGAAGTTTTCTAATGACTGTTTTTATTTTCTCATTAAAATGAGAAGCAAGTTGATAAGCTGAGAGTGAGGAAGAGGAAAGTGGTTTTGGAGGTTTGAGGCGAGTGGAATAGCCACGGAGTCCCAAGGGCTCACTTGAGGTCTGTGGTCAGAGATTCAAAATGATAGCAGTCAATACGGTTGTGTGCTTTCTACCAGCCACAAGCAGCCGTTCAGATATAGACATGCAGTTGGCCCAGAGGATGGAGAATTGGGTTCACCCAAAGCGGGGTTTTGCCAGGCAAGTGCAATGAAGAGAGAGGAGGTCGAGGGATTTGAGGGTGCAGGGAAAGGCAGTATTACAGTAATGAACTATGGGAAGTGAGGATACAGTATCATTTAACTCTTTTTCCTTTTTTCTGTAAGCTGGAAGTTAGAGCTAAAAGTTTGAGTAGTTTCAGTTAAGTATTTTTGGCAAGAATACTTTGTAGGCGATGCTGTGAATTTCCTATTGCATCACGTCAGGAGGCACATAATGTCTGGTTGTCCCACTATTTTTGATGCTAAGATTGATCTCCATGAGAACAATAAATAACCAGGGTAATACTTTGCAAATATCCCATTTTGAACATATAAATCTCTTAACTGTGTCCAAAAAAAATGTCCAGTCGTCAAAAGTATGACGCAAACACAAAAGGTTGGAGACCTGCTGTTCCGAAGGTTACAGAATTTTCGACTTTGAAGGACTCACAAGTCAGAGGAGTTTTATAGTCATTGTTAGAAGTGCAGGACCTCAGTGTGGGGAAAATTGTGGAGAACAGGAGGAAGTTATGCACTATTTTATCCCCTTCTATTCTTACTCTAAGTCTGAAACTAAATGATGGCTAAAATACAGATCTTTCCCAAAAACTATCCATGGACGAGGCCAAGTACAATTTTGTAATACTACTGCACGCTGGCAAACCAACTAGCTCTTGGATTGCACCTTAAAAGTAACATAGAATGTTGTAGAGGCTCCTGCTGTTTTTTGTAAAAAGCCTGGAAGGGCAAAGGCCAAAGTAAGAAACATAATTAAAATGCATTTTATGGAGCATGTCAAGGAGCTCACTGAGAAATAGCAATGATTCCCTAAATACAGAAAGTGATGTCAGTATTCACTTGGCTGGCAAAGATGGCAAAAATTAACTTGTAACACGTGTTCCTTGTCCCTAGGTTTTTGTCATTGAGCCAGCAAAAATTAATTTAATCAGCATGATATGGAAGTTTTATACCTGGTAACAATGATTACCTGCTATATTTTGAGCATCTACTTTTAGGAAGTAAAAGTAGGCTTTCTAACCCTAAGAGCTGCCTGATCCTGCCAGCATTGGTGCAATTGTCAACTGTTAGGCAAGAGAGGTACCTAGAGTTCCTTGCTAGGTTGATGCATGAGAGATGTCTACTGTGTGTGCCTAAACCCAAGGGCAAATTCTCGGATTGTCAAGATTACGCATATATAGTTCAGGCTGTGCTGTTTCCATTCTACATTCACTGTATCGTACAACACTAACACAGGCTGCAACTGGGCCAAGAGGAATCACTTCTAAATCCAACTGCATCTCTGAATCACCAGGGAGCTTATGAAAATTACAAATTCCAAGACCTCATCTGAATGCCATTACATTGAAAAATCTGTGAAGGTGGAAGCCCAGAGCAGTCTTCTCTATGTGAAACTCACTAATAAAGATCCCCACAAAAATGTGATAGTTGAACTCTCCTTTGCTTTTCTCACCTATAGGAACTCTGGTTAAATTATCAGTTCGGTTCCTGTACCCTCTGATCAGATTAAGTGCTCAGAATTCCAAAGACTCCTCTCCAAATGGAAATTATTGCTGGGGTGTCTCAAACTGCTGTGGAAATTCTAAGTACAAATGGGCAGTCTCTGGTAGGTAGGAGGACAAAAGGTCCATCTTTTGGAAGGTAAACTCTGTTTGTTCATAATTACCTTGAAAAATAATATAGTTCATTTTACTTTCCATCTTCTTTTATGTTCTTACTTGCAACTTTTGTGGTTTCCTTTCGTCAACTTTGTTACTTTTGTTGTCTGGGTCAATTTTTTTTATCCCTTCCTCCCTGCCAAGGTTAATTTGGAAATTCTCCTATACTTTTCAATTGGCTGATGACATACAAAATATAATAACTATTACCTCCATCAAGATTTTATTTGCCGACATTCATCAACTCTGGAAATGAAACTTGAGATTGCTTTTCTTCTCAACTGGAGCCCCCTTTCCTTAGTCCTGCCCTCAACTTCTTCCGTATTTTGCCAAGATAGTTTAGAATTTCACCTCTAGGCTGTCATTTAGTTTTCTCACACGTCTCTTCTGTTTTAAGGTTTACTTAGCACTTGCATTATCATTTTCCAATAATATTATCTTTATCCATTGAGGAAGGTAAATAGACAGATATATGATAGTTAGATAGATAGCCAATTGATCTTTTATTCTTGTTGAGAGAAGAAATATTTACCTTCTTCACCATATCACTAATTTCTTCCAGTTTTTCTTAATCACACAATCTATTGAACGGAATCCATTCCGTTTTTCTTTTTGGCAATTTTCTTTCTCAAGAATTTTCTTCGGATAGTCCATGAGTGACATACCCTCTCTTTTCTCTGTTAGATGGGCAATATCTTACAAACGTATATAAAGCCTAGATCACTGTCCATTTCTCTCAAAAGATCGCCCTTCAGCTCTCAGTGTAGTAAATGGAAAACCAATACTCGTCCTTCCTTTGTTAGTAACTTTCTTTGAATTCATAAATCTAAAAGATTTTCTGAAGATTCTTGGAATTCAGAAATTTCATCAGGATATGTCTACGTGTGTGACTTTTTTTAATCTGTCTGGGCCTTGTAAATCTTTTCAATATATGGTATCAAGTCTTTCTTTCACTGTCTTTTTTTAAGCTTATGGAAATTTTCTTCTAGAACTTATTTGATTTTTGTCTCCCCCTCCCATCTATATATTTTCCACCATTTTGAAGTCCTGTTATTCACAAGTTAGACTCCCTGAACCTCCCTTACCAGTCTATGTATTTCCCTCATAATTTCTCTCACTTTGTGTTTTTTCTCTATATAGTAAGATATTTCTTTCAATTATCTTCCAGAACTCTCAACAATGGATAGCCTCTTTTTCAGCTCATCTAGTGACTTTTTGTTTGAGTTTTTATATGCAGAAAGGCTTTTTCTATGATTTTATTGCATCCCCTTGAGGAGGAGGAGGAGGAGGAGGATGATGATGATTCTGGTAAAGTTTTTTTCAGTCTTCAATTGGCTCTTCTTAGCTGGTTGCTGAGCTTGGACTTCCTCTATCAGGTCACTGTAGCCTCTTAAGAAGGATTTAATTTTTCTTTGCCTTCTCCACCTCCAAAATACACTCTAAGTACAAACAGTTCTCACCATCCTCACTGCTAACGCCCTGGTCCAGTTCATCATCATGTCTCACCAGGATTTCAGCAATAACCTCTGAATTGGTCCCCAGCTTCTACATTTGTCCTACCCCTCCCCACAGCAGCCAGAATGATCCTTTTAAATTTGAAGTCAGATCATGTTACTCCTCTGCCCCTTTTCCTGTGAGGGCTTCCCCTTTCTCTCAGAGTAAAAGCCAAAGCCCTTACAGTGGCGGACAAAACCTTACAAGATCTCGCCTGGGTTCTCTCCCTCCTCTCCTATTGCTCTGCCTCAGTCTCTGCAGCAACCAGAAGAGTTACATCCCTGCTTATCAGAAAGATACCAGACACGCTCCTATGTTAGGGTCTTTGCGTTGGTTGTTCCATCTTCCTGGAAAGCTTTTTCATCTTTGCTAACTCCCATGCCACCTTTAATTCTTTGCTCAAATGGCATCTTCTCAATAATGCCTGCCCTGACTACTCTATTTAAAACTGTAACTCCATTTCCATCTTTACCATCCTACATAAATTCCCTATTCACTCTGTTTATTTTTATTTGTTTATCGGCTGTCTCTCCTGCTAGAATGGAAGCTCCGTGAAGCAGAGATCATGTTTTATTCACCGATGTGTTCCAAGTGCCTACAACAGTGCTGGGAACACATTGGATATTTAATAAACTTTTGTTGACTGAATATTGAATAAATGATTTTTTTTTATTATTCTTGGTCCAAAATTTGTCTGTCTCTTTTTCGGCCACTTGTTTTAGCTTGTTATCCTTTGTGCTGTTTATTTCCTCCAATATTTGGCAGCCCTGAGACACCCCGTCACATTTATGAATGAAGGCAGCTGGGATGGCATATCTCTGCATGTACAAAGGTCTGTTTCCCTTAATGGTACGGTTGGCAGCAAGCAAGCTCTCACAGAGGTGGTTGCACAGCCTCTCATCAGGCTAAAATGATGAGGGCTATATCCTGTGTGCCTACACCTCAATAGAGCAATTAAGTTCTCTAAAAAAGTGCGGTTCTTGGGGCCAGCCCCATGGCCTACTGTTTGAGCTTGGCACGCTCTTCTTCCAAGGCCTCAGTTCAGTTCCTGGGCGTGGACCTACACTGCTTGTCGGCGGCCACACTGGGGCAGCGATCCACATACCAAATAGTGGAAGATTGGCACAGATGTTGGTTCTGGGCAAATCTTCCTCAGGAAAAAAAAGGTGCAGTTTTCTGAGTTCAGCCTGAAGATAAACAGATGAGGCCAAGAACTCTGTGCACTGGTGATGGAGGGAAGCAGGAAGGAAAGATGGAGGAAGCAAGACTAGCACATCTGTTCTAAAGATGTCCCTTCAACCATCATTTCAATGGATCCCTCCTTGCAATTTTTGTTCTGTCCATATGCTGTCCCCAAATCTCTGAGTGACAATTGTTCTTCTCATAGAAATAAATCTCTACTTCAGACTCTGGTGCATATTTGGATAAAGAACCCTCCAGTTTTGTTTATTCCTCAGTATATCCCACTTATTTTCAATCATCTAGAAATTCTCTACAAAACTGCCTGGTTTGTTGATGCCCCAGCCTACCTCACCTTATTATCTGCCTGCAATAACTCTATTCCCTTTTATATGTTTTAACTAGCATCTTTATAGAATTTAGTGCAAAACACGAACAAAGAAATGTTTAGTCCTCTCTCTTGAACCAGAGCCAGAAGAATCTCTGAGGAAACAGTAGCACTTGTTAGAAAAAGGAGACAACATTTATCTGAAAATTTTTAAGTTTCACTTCAGTTTCTTTTTCTTTTTTTAAATTCAAGTAAAATTATACTTAATATATGGAATTTTAATCTAATGCTTTTAAACATCCAAGAAGAAACTTCCTATGTGCATACTGGAGAATGTAGTCACTATGATTTCAAAATTATGGATGGAAACGTGCGAAAGGTGATTAAAGATGTTAGAATAGTTCTACCACTCATCCACAGAACCCCACATGTACATGTCATACAAATTTACATATCTGGTTTATCCCAGAGTTCTTTATAAAGATCACATAAACCCTTTACTTTACTATGGTTTTTGTATTTGCAATACCCAAAAGACAATGGCAAAACTGATTTTTAAAAATACAATATATTTTATCCTTGGCGATAACCACAAAATGATAAACTGACAGTTTCTAAATGGATATCAAATTTCTCTTGTGATCACCAAATTAAAAAATATTTCTAAATGCATTCCCTAGTGATAACTGACAGTGACTTTGGTATTCTCAAATCTTTGATTCAAATATGTCAGAAATCTAAAGAAATGCACTTCAAAATAAATTTCTTGAAGATGAAAATTTTCTTATAGATTTAATTCATTCTAGTGGTTCAACTGCTCCTTGTTTCCCCAAGTTAATTGTAAAATAGAATAAACATGAACTGGATTACATTACAACAAAAGTGATCCAGGCGCCTGTGATGTTATACATGACGAGTTACTGCAGGCATAGTCTCTCCAGAAAAAGCACGGTTGTTACAATGAAGACAGGGGCTGTTCTTGAAAGAGAATGTAAAGCTCTCCAAGCGATAATTTACAACGTTTCTTCAAGGCATTGGTCTAAATTACCCTTACCTTAAAACCAACGAAACAGCAATGTTCGTTAACAAAGTAGGTGGCTGCCTACGTGGCTGCCTACGTGGCTTAATTTGAAGGTTGCCGCAAGCTCTGTCTTTTAACAGAGTGCCACGATGCTTGGAATCCACAAAATCTGACCCATTCTTTGAGACTTTTGGGAGGATCCTAGTAAATATTGAGAAGTTCTTAGGAGAAAAGATGGAGCTTAGCGCTGGGAGAGATCTTAAGGGTCGGGTATGCCTGAGTTTTGCCTCTAATTATTAGCTGTATAATCTCCAGCAATAAACTCTCTCTTCCATTTAAGTATCTTATAAATCAAAAATCACTCAAACCCGCTTAAGAAAGAAAAAGAATTTATTTTAAACTCAGTAAAGTATCATAGGAAATGAAGAAAAAACACCCAGGCCAAAGGATGGAGAGAATCCAAGGTAAATTTGGGGAGCGGTCATTTTCTTGTCTCCATTTCTCTCACCACTTCAGTGCATCTTAGAATATTTCTGTCATTTTCCTTTCTATTGTTCACTTTTTTTGTACTTAACCATCTTAAACATGGCCATAAATGGCAGCCTCTTCATTAGGCCTATAGATCCTTGAGTTGGTAACTTACTGCTGAATATTCTGGATCCATGTCCAGAGAGGGAAAATCAGATTGTGGTAGCTCATCTTTTCAGGCCAGACCATCCACTCAAGTCCTGGGTCACTGGTAAGCAATGGATGGACCAATCCTAAGCCAGGTGTTCACCTTGGCCCAATACCTGTCACACAGGAGGACACAGATCCATCTGAAGGGTCCAGGCAGCAGTGAGGCAGCAGGAAATGAAAGTTTCCAGTACACTTTATTCATCTCACTTTCTTATCTGCAAAATATAGATAAAGCAATCTGTTTCACAAATTTTTCTTGGGATTGACGTCCTTTATTGACTTTTTGCTTAAATAAACTTAGAAAGGCATATTGCCCTTCAGTGCTTTTCAGCAAATGCCACCGACTTAATTCATTTAATATAGTTGACATCACTGATGGTGATTGTTTTCATATTTGATCTTCATTGAAATCTTAGCGTACGTAAGAGTTGGCTCCAGACTACATCGAAATTGTCTGAACTCTTGGAACACCTTGTTGAGAATTGAGATCAATTTATTTAACGACTCATATTTGTAGAATATTTTATAGTTTACAAATTGTTCTAGCATTGACACCATCATTTTATGTAGCAATCTGTGGTGGCCACGTACACTGCTCAGGCTCCCCTCCCAAGGACTTGCGTTCCTATTTCTGCTGCATCTCTGTCCTGAGGCAGAGCTCTGCTCATCTGCAGGCGCTGCTTTTTTAAGACAGAAGGCTACCAGACATGGGATATGATTCAATTTTGGTTTTTAAAATGAATAACATAACTCCGTAGGTGATCCCAGTGTTTACTTGAGGTAAATACTCAGGACAGGGACACTCTAGGAAGTCAGGGGCCTGGAGAAGCAGTGGTCCAACCCTAAAATAAAGGAGGAAACTGAAGGGATTAATATAGTTCAGAAACTGTCTTATAGTTTCCTGCTTATCCAAAGATCAAGAGGTTACCTCTCACCCTTCCTTATTTCAAACTTTTTGGTATCTTCCACTACAGGTAAAAATGTTGGATAATTACTACCATATTCTCATCACCTCAGAGGTGGAAAAGATAGCCTGCCATCTCCTTACAGTGATCTTAAAGAAGCAGGTGCCCTGCACAAGGTGGCTGCTTTGAAGACCCATCCACAGATGACTGCTCTCCTCCCCTGTGGGTTCTTCCTACTTAAACAAGAAACATCTCATGTAATGGGCCCAGTGAATTGTATCCAGGGTTCCCCTTTAAGTCTGAATTTTAGGGAAATTATAAAAGCAATCTAATAGCGAATTGTGTTGGATGTGTTTCTTATCAGCTTCTCAGTTTCCCAAACTCATCAAATATTGAAGGTCTTGGAGCTAAAACCAACCGTCCAGAACCTGAAACATTTATTTGGAACTACATTCAGAATGTAAACAGCTAGGACAGGAAAGAAAACAAGTCAATACGACCATGAGGTTCTGCTTCTCCCAGAATGTTGTTCTGAAAGAGAACTAGCGAGAGGCGGTCAAATGGAGTCCCGCCTGATTGCGTCTTTTGTTCTCCAGTTCCTCAGACTGCCCTTGCCCTGTGTAAATGGTGGCAAGGGTTAAATTCCCACCCACTGTGGGGAACAACTTTCTGTGGAATTAGGACTACAGAAAGAGCCACATCTAGGGCTGCCTCTGCCCCTAAATAATTGTGTGACTTGTGCCTGTCCTTTAACCTCTTGATCTGATTATCTTAAAATGGGATCATACAGTAATAGTTGATCTGCTTATTTTCATAGGCTATTCAAGGTATAAAATAGGCTCATATATGTGAAACTATTTTGAATAGCTAAGAACTGCTATGCAAAATCAGGAATGAAGTGAAGGTAGGGTATTTTTCTCAGAATCCAAAGAGTAATGTTGTTTCTGCTCTTAGCCACTAAAGAAAAGACTCAATCTAAGTAATGTTCTTTTCTTGGATATAAACAATTCAGGAAAGAATGTTCTTCTTGTGATGTAATCTCTCACCATCATCCCACCCTGCCCCTCGGACATCTGCTGACACTTCCCTCAACATACTTAAGGATTTTACTGACATTTCCCTCAAGGCCTTTTCAGCTTCTGACTGCAGCCCAGTTCCAAAGCCAATGCCACGTGTTTCAGGTTTTGTTACAGCAGCACCCCGTTTCTAGGGACCAAAACCTGTTCCAATTGTCCATCACAACATTAACAAACCAGTCCGAAACTTAGTAGCTTAAAAGAACAGCAAACATTAATTTCACTCACAAATTTTCAATTGGGGGCAGGATTTAGAACAGAGAGCCCCTTTTTACTTCACAGCATCATTCAGGTTGCTTGACTGGGACCTGGAGGATGAACTTTCAGGATGGCAAGCTGGTGCTGGCCATCAGCCATCTGGGACTGTGGGCCTGTCTATGTGGACCTCCCTGTAGTTTCCTGCTTATCCAAAGATGAAGAGCTTACTTCTTAACCTTCCTTATTCCAAACCTTTCAATATCTTCTACTATGGGTAAAAACCTTGGATGATTATTACCATATTTGCATCACTTCAGAGGTGAGAAAAGCAGCCTGCAGTCTCCTTAGAGTGATCCTAAAGAAGCAGGTGGTCGGTTTAGGCTTCCTCATGGCATAGCGGCTGGTTGTCAAGAGAGAGAATCCAAGATCCAGGAAGAGGAAGTTGCTAGTTAAGGCTTGGGCCTGGAGACTGCCATAGTATCTTTTCCACCATATTCTATCTTTAGCTTATCTTACTGCATTGGTAGAATCACCCAGAACAACGATGTGCAATAATGATAACTGTAAAGATTCTTAGTTTATTCCTGACTTTAGTGGGAATGTTTCTGATGTTCCCAACTAAGCATAATGTTCCAGTTAGCACTGACATATGTATATTTTATGATGTTAAAGAAGTATCCATCTATTTCTATTTTACTAAGACATTTTATCAAGAATAAATGTTGTTTTCATCAAATGCCTTTTCAGAATCAGTGAAGACAATCATATGACTTTTCTCTTCTGACCTATTAATCTAGTGAGTTAAATTAAGATATTTTCAACTACTGAATCCTCCTTGCATTCCTGGAATAACCTGGCTTGGTAATGCTGACATTTCTTAACATTCTGTCATATTTACTTATTTTTCATTTTATTTTATGTGTCTGTTTTTCCCATGTCAAATTAAAGGGTCCTTGAGATCAGAAGACATTTATTATGTATTACTGTTTTACCCAAGTCAAGTACAGTGACTGGTGGCCAATAGGTACTTAAAAATATTTGTTGAATGAATTAAATAAATTACAGGAGTTCAATAACAGTTTATTGAAGTTTTCTCAATCTCATTTCCTGGGAAAACATTGCAAGTGTGGTTAGCATAGTCCTGATCTATCGCTCCCTTCTCTCTGTGGTGTGCATTGCTTGGTCAAGGTTAATGTAGCAACCACAATGCTGCAGATGGGCAGACAGCTATTTCCTAGGGGATCTGTTCATTGAGAGTCAAATCATAATATTTGCAATCCATTCCCTACAAACACACACACACACACCCCTGAACTGGCAGAAGATTATAACAGCACCTCTTTTCAGATAGCTCATGGGACCACTTATGGAGATGGTCAGTAGCTCCCAGTTACTACTGCTGGGAAAATGTTCTTTAACGTTTTTCACTCCTGCTGGCTGCCTTTCCGAATACTAAAGGTTCTGAACCCTGACTCTGTTCTTCATGCCTCAGTAGCCCAGCAGCAAGGAACTGAAATTCAAATTTTAAATATGTCTGCCAGATTTTAGTGCACTTCTATGGCTGATGGTATGCTGATATGCTAAAAAAAAGTAGTTTTAATCACAAGTAATCACCTTAACAGTTTGGGAAAGACACTATCACTGTTTATATTTTGAAAATCAATATATCTTTCAATATAAATAAGGCGAATGAAAGTCAGATAACCAAATTCAAACCCTGATTCCAGATCTTTATTCAAAGCCTGACACGTAAGTGTTCATTACCACTGTGACTTCCACTGCAAACAGATTATTTTTAAATACTTAATATAATTTCAAACACACAAAGTAAGAACCAGAAATTAAAGAATTGCTAATACAAGTTTACATGAAAAAGTCTATCTGTAAATCTTAATAGAATTCCTCAAAGAGGTCATTTAAATTATAAAATTTAGAGCTGCCATCCTAACTCTTAAGCAGAATGAACACTAAAGCCTAACTAAGTTCATCATCTGGAGAAGTTGGAGCCTCTATATACATGTCTTCTTTACAGCAGACACTCAACAATCAAACAGTCCTAGAGTTGGAATGAGATTGCAAGATTCCTTAGGAGGACTAAACGAGGTAAATAGGTGAAATGTAGCTGCAGGAGCCTAATACAGAACCTGGCATGTTGTAGGCACTCAACAAATATGTGAATTGAATCTACTTTGGTTGTCACTGATTGAAAATAAATATTTCAGATAAAATCTCTGCAAGAAGAAGCATTTTTGCCATAATTCAGAGAATACAGATGAGCAAGCACATACATTAAACACACAGCAATGGTATTGTATAAGTAGACAGAAGGCAGCACTGGATTCAGAGTCAAAAAAATTAAGCTCGAGTCTGGGTTCCACCGCTTACCAGCTGTCTGATGTTGGAAATTTCACTCAATTTGTTCGAACACCATTTTCTTATTTGTAATCATGGGAATAACAGCATCTCATCACATACTATGCAGGGTTACCATGAGCACAAAATCAAGTGAGATAATTCATTGGAAAGAACAACGTAAATTTAAGACATCACTGTCATTTTTGTTACTGTGCCAGTACAGTTTTACCCTCCGAACACTCTGGAGTATGGGTTTGGCAAATGACAGATAAATTCATTTGTAATATCATAGGAAATTTCAACAGAGATATGGAAATTCATCATGCTGGCAAAGTAGCTTCCCAAAGGTATACTGCATTGTAAGAATAATAAATCACTACAAATCAGATACAAGAGATAAATTTTGGCACTTAACACAGTGAATATTTTCAGGGCCCACGCACTTTTCATCAAAGTGGTTCACTTAGGTCTTATAACCAAACAGCCCCATAGTAGCAAGTAGAGAGGAATATAACAATGCCCTTGAAACCATCCAGTGACTCCCTAGAGAAGTTCCTCAATTTTGGAACAGTTTCGCGAATATTTTTTAAATAACACATAAATTGGCTAAGATATAAAATATACATCAGCTTTGGGGAGGCTGATATAAATAATTTTGGAAAGAAATTAAATATGTCTCCTAATTCATCATAAAACAACTTTGAGCAAAACATGCGGAGGTTTTAAACATAAAAGGCTAAATCATATCAAGATACCTTTTCAATAATTGGACATTTTATTTTTCACAATAAAATGCTAAACTATGAAGCATGGTTTCCTAGTAGCAACAGTAATACTAGATAAATAAAATAGAGCTCAGCTTACAGCAATCAGCAGCCATTCAGCTTCCAGTGAGAGGTTGAAATCACTCGGATGCTTGCTTTTTCACTTCCATTATCATAAAAATGAAAAAAAAAGGAAATGGACTTTCTAAACGTAGAATTATTCTTTTCAAAATTTGGGGGAGACACTGAAGTGGTACCGCAGTGTTCACTGGACAACCTGGGCTCTTTCTGGCCAGTGTGTAATTATCCTCAGCAAAGTCATCCTTACCCAGTAAATGAAGGAGGAGGATTCTCACGTGGCATAAATTTTGGAGGGCCGAGATCAACCTCGTCTCCACTCACTTTTGTATGAAATTCCACCCTTAGGAGGAGTCTTCGTTTTGGTTTGTGTGGGGTTCTTTGTTTTGCTTTGTTCTCGCCTTTTATAAAAGGTTTTCTGGTAACAAATTTTAAAAATACAAATGTTCTAATATGCACCCTTGTGTCTCAAGTATAAATCCTTCAACCAAATTAAACACTGGACATGTATAAGCATTGTACTGATAGAAAGAAGTAGAAACCAATAGACAAGAGATAACGTGTAAATTAATCAACTCGGTAGCTACTACTTCTAAAATGCAGTGGGCCGGTACTGCTCCATAATATCAAAGGAATTTAACACAGAAATCAGAAAAAATAAAGTCCATAGACATAATTTTTCTACTATACTTCAAAAACAAATTTGCTAGTCATAGCCAGTCATTTACTACCAATCACTAGCAGAAAACAAAATGGTAAAGAAAGAAATAATAGTGGAAAAATTCAGAAATATGATCTCAGAAGTTTTATATTTATTGCTTTTGACATGTAGAGACAGGCAGAAACATCATATTTCCTACTAGAAAAATTATTGTTCCTGGCAAGTAATGATGTAACGTATGTTGTCATTCAAAACACATCATGCTAACCAGGGAGCTTACCATTTGCTCATGTTTGAGAACACGCTGTGCCATAAGCATAGCAAGTCTATTAGTTATCTACCATAAACCCATTCCTCACCAAATTTCTTCCTTCCTGGAAGACACCTGTTTTGTTTTGTTTCACTTGTCTACCCCACTTATTGTGGTCCAGTGCTTAGGAAGAATATTCTGATTTCTAGCTGAGGAGTAAATTGCTGATTAGTCTATGTCAATCGTGGTAACCTCTTGCCAGTGACTAGCTTAAAAATGGGCGTGTGGTACAATTCTGATCAATGAAACACAAGATAGAAGTCCACTGCAGAGCCTTCTTCACTAATTTAAAAATCAAAAAGTAGGGCTGGCCCAGTGGCACAGTGGTTAAGCTCTCACGTTCTGCTTCGGCGGCCTGGGGTTCGCTGGTTCAGATCCCGGGCACCAACATGGCACTGCTTGGTGAGCCATGCTGTGGTAGGCGTCCCACATACAAAGTAGAGGAAGATGGGCATGGATGTTAGCTCAGGGCCAGTCTTCCTCAGAAAAAAGAGGAGGAGTGGCAGCAGTTAACTCAGGGCTAATCTTCCTCAAAATTAATTAATTAATTAATTAATTAATTAAATTAAAAAGTCACAGGAAAAGACACCCTGTAATGCTAGACAGTGTTTTTTCAGGGTGCAATGCCTGGGACTACTGCAGCTATCTTGTGACCAAGAGGAACACTATCTTAATGATAAGCCAGTATACTAAAGATGGCAGAGCAAGAAAATGGAAAGACTCCAGATCTTTGATGTCACTGAGCTGCTGAATTAACCGACCCCTGGAGCTGCTTTACCTCTGGACTTATTATGTAAGCTAATACATATTTTTCTATTTTAGCCAATGGAGTTGGGATTTTCTATTATTTGCAGCCATAGGCATTCTAACTACTACAGAACTTACATTTATTACAGTAAAGCATTTGAAGGGTCTCTCATAATATCACTGTGGATTTGACGGAGAAATGTGGATTGAAAGATGATTTAACTTGGTAGGTTAATAGACAGCTAAAGAATGGAGGGAAGTCTTTGGTAGTATGTCTCACAGTTCATTTTGCCTTTAGCTTCTCCTGTTGAATATTTTTTTTTTTATCAACAATGGATAAGCACATAGAAGACACAAAACATAAGATAACTTAGCAGAGAGAGATAACTAGTATGCTAGATGACAGAATCAAAACTCAAAATGTTTTTTCCCAAGGAATGATATGAATGCCTGTTAATTCTATCCTGCCTCAACGTTCTCTTCAACTCTTACCCATTTCAGCTGTCTTATTGGTGAAGATTTTCCTTATCCCCCATTCATAGGCACAGTTTAACATACATATCTAATCCCAGTCTTGGCCCTTGTCTTTACCGCTATCATAGCTCTCACTACATGTTAATATATATTTGTTTACTTACGTGTATATGTGAGCTCCTGGAAAACAGAAAACATACCTTATTCATCTTTGTACCTTCAGCCTCTCATTTGGTGCTATTGGTGGAATAAATGCTGAGCATGAATAAATAAGTGAGTAAATGAACAACTAAACGGATTGATTTAAAGAAACAGCTTCACTTATTTGAAGCTGAAGGACAAGAATAAAAGAAACAAAATTGAAAAGTTAATAGAAACTATTGGAAACCAGGAAATACCTGAGTTCAGACCCAATACAACAAATTATTGAGAAACATTTCAAAAGGCTGTTGGCTTTCCTGATTGAGCCTCCCTCACTTTCATTTTAACTTATTCACGTATGTGTGTGCACATGCACAAACACACAACATAACATTATAAATGGCCATAATTTTTCAACTCTTCAAGACTTTCTTGGCAAGTGCACTAAATAGCTTGAGTTATGTTTTAAATAACAATCACTGTGCATTTGCAGTTACTGTAGAAATCACTGGTAGCCTGGACAGAGTAACTGTACTTCAGCCTCTCTGAAAAGTCCTATGTCGTGGTGGTGGCAATGTAGAATTAAAATCTAATCCCTTTACAATTTTCTCTTCCTTTGACAGACTGTTTAAAATATTTTACTTTCCAATGTCACTCCGTATTCTCTTTCACTTCTCCTGCACATAAACATGTAAACCTGAGATGTAAAATTTATGCTAATTTTTAACCCTACACAATTAAATATCTACTACAGTCATGTCTTGCTTAATGATGGGGATACGTTCTGAGAAATGCATCTTAAGGCAATTTTGTCATTGTGCAAACATAGAGTGTACTTAGACAAACTTAGATAGACAGCCCACTACATACCTACTATGGTACTAATCTTACGGGACCACTGTTGTGTAGGTGGTCCATAGTTGACCAAAATGTTGTTATTCGGTGCCTTACTGTATATGTTTTCTAGAAAACTTAATTCAAAAGCAAGTGTATATGCTAAGAATTAAAGAAATATGTCCAGTTAACTTGAAGGCAAAATAGAGATGCATTGTTTTCAGAGTATGGAAAGTAAGCCAAAGGAACGATCTATCAATGCTTTGTTTGAATTCAAAGGCCCATTCACTAGAAACCAAAAACAGGCTAATAAAACCACTGACTAAATAATAAAAACCATAATACCAGAGTTGTATTTCATTATCGAAACAAGGCTCCAGGTTAACTCCTGCACAGAGAATGAGCTCTTGGTAGACATTCTTGAACCTCCTCATTTAGACTGAGTTGTAAAATTAAACTGAGAACTGGCACAAAAACTGAACGCCTGAAAATTCATGTATGAGCTCTAGAGAAGACAAATTTAAATTGTTACTTAGAATTTAGAAAATGTGACTATAAAGCACTTGAGTAGTTACTTTCGTCTAAGTTTAAATGATCCAGTCAAGAGGTCACCAGTCTCCATCCTCCCAGACTATGGTAACCTCTGTCTTCTTCAGCTCTAAGGGAAAACTATTTATAAGAAATAACGTGTTTGGAGACATCCAGGATAATAGCTTCTCTGTGTCTTGTCTTCTATGATTCACAGGAGACGTGTGCTTTGTTCCAGTGTGTTAAATACAGACAAGGGGAGAAGGAGCATTATACCAAACTAGGTGTATATGCGTGATAATATAGGGAAAGGTTCAAATGTTAAAGTTTAAGACTCTGTTCAATAATAGCTCACTGAGCTCACACTCTATGTGCTGTTATATATTTTATTCTAGTATTGGTTTTTAAGGAATCACATTTATCAGAGTCCTGCACTCAAAAAAATCTTATCATCTCCTCTCAAGGACAGTATAATTGACTGGTTAAGAGAAGTAGCTCGCAACCTATTTTCAAGCACAAAATATTCAACACACACTAGTCACATCACATTCCTTTGCACCTTGGCCTGAGCCTGATGCCAAAGGCAATAAGACTTTTGGAGAAGTTGGAAGGGGATGAGTATATTTTGCATATGGCAGTCAGGCTAGAGAACAGAGGGTAGACTCTGGAGGTTTTAAAATATTGGCTCCAAATTTTTTGACACGTCTCATGTCAAGAAGTGAGGTCTTCATCCCGCTCCATGAATTTGGGCAGGCTTGTGACTGCTTCAATCAACAGAATGCCATGAAATTGACCCTGAATGACTTCTGAAACTAGGTCAGAAAAGTCCACGCCATTGCCACCTGATTCTATTTTGAATTCTTGCTCTTCGGATGTGTCCTTTCAGGAAAATCTAGAACCCCAGCTGCCATGTTGTGAGAAGACAACATGGAGACAATGCATAAGTGCTCTTATTGACAGCCCCAACTGACTCTTTCTTTAGTGTCATCCTAGCTGAGATGCATATATGCGAGACAAGAAGCCTCTTGATCAGTGGTTCTCAAATTTTATCATGCATCCGTCCCCTGAGGGCTTGTTAAAACACAGGTTACTGAGTCCCACGGCTCAAGTTCCTGAGTCAGTACATCTCAGGTGGGACCAGATAATCTGCATTTCTAAGATTCCACATCATCTGGAGACCACCCTATGAGAACCACTGCTGTACATCATTCAGACCACTGACCATTGGTGAGAACCCAAAACCTTGGGGCAGAGACAAGCCATCTCTGCTCTGTCCTGTCTGGATTCCCGGCCCACAGAATCTATGAACAGAATGACTCTACCTTTTCTCATTCAAGAAGGATATTAGAATGAAAATGAGTAAAATGACATTATAGGAAAAAATTTATTCTAACCGATTTAAAAATACAGTGTTCACAAAGTTTTGTGCTTTAATGATTAGCTTTAATTTACTAACATGATGCAACACAGTTCACAAGTGATTATGAAGCATCACTGCTTACTCATCACATCTGGGAGCCCCCTCCTCTCCAGTTTAAGAGCATGTGCTTTGGGATCAGCCGAGCTGGCTTTGAATCTCACCTCTGCTACTTCCATGTTAATACAGCAGCTGATAGAGGCCTATGGAGTTTGTACGGCTGGGTTTATAACCCAGTTCTGCCATCTTCTACTGCATGTGATCTGAAGCAAGATACTTAACCTTTGCAAGTCTCTGTTCCTCCATTCCTAGAATGGCCTGAGAAGATTGCTCAGAATATTAAATGAGACGATGCCCTTAAAACAGTGCCTGACACTGAGAAGTCACTCGGTAAATATCTTATGGAATGTTATATGCCCTTAGATAGGCTTTTTACCACTCTGAGAATTCGAACTTCATCTACAAAACTATGATAACACAATCAACCTCATAAGGTGATTGTTAGGATTAAATAATAGATAAACAGTAAGTGCTCAATAAATGACAGCTATTTGTTATCGTTATTATTACTACTATGAAACAGGAGACTACCAGGGACAGAAAGCACAAGTGAACAAGTTTTACTCCAATACAACAGAGCTTGCATGTGGTGTGGGGTGACAGCAGGACACAAAGTGTCTTAGTCTGGCACTGATCAAACAATAAGGGAGTATGTGTTATTAAAAGTTCCATGGTGGCATCAAAGGGAATCCTGAAAGTCTGTTCACAAATGCTCTGAAGCTGGAGTGAGAACTGCACTAAATCATCATTGATTCTGGCCACTGTCCTGTTAGTGTCAGATCCCAGCAGTTGTGAATCAAGCGACATATTCCTTTGTTGCCAACTTTAGCATCTATTCCTCTTACTCCCTTTGGTACCCACAGTATAGGTTCTAGGTACCATTCCTACTAGACCGTGCTTTAATGGATTATTAGACAGGCAGCGAATCCTTTGGAATAATAATCAGTAATGAATATGTTAGCTAATAACTCTGAGATGATGCCTTTCAGCACTGAAAAAGGATTTTAAAAAACAAAGAACCTTCAGGGCCCCACAGAATAAACATACAGTAACGTAATGATAGTCAGCCCTAGCGGTCTAGTGGTTAAGATCTGGCACTCCCACACCGTGGCCCGGGTTCATTTCCAGGTCAGGGAAACACACCACCTGTCTGTTGGTTGTCATATTGTGGTAGCTGTGTGTTGCTGTGATGCTGAAAGCTATGCTGCCTGTATTTCAAATACCAGCAGAGTCACCCAGGGTGGACTAGACAGACTAGGAAGAAGGACCTGACCACCCACTTCTGAAAAAGTTCGCCATGAAAATCCTATGAATAGCAGCGGAGCGAGGATGGTGCAAATAAACCAGGCAGGGTTCCACTCTGCTCTGCACAGGGTTGCTAGGAGTCAGAACTGACTTGATGGCACTGACAAATGTAATGATGGGTGAGGAAATGCCCATTTTGAAGCAAGATTTTCTCAGTTCAGTCAAATCACAGCACATAGTAGGCTGTTTTCTCTAAGGCTGGTCTATTGACTACAAATTTTACAAGACATAGACATAGCTTTCTTTAAAAATTGTCTCTTATCCGTGGTGTGTTTCACTCTTCATATAACTAGAAGAATGCTGGATGAAAATTTAGGTTAATACTTTCCTTCTCTCTGGATGGGGAAGAATTTTCAAAGCATAAAGAAATAGGAATCACAAAGCAAAAGATATACAGATTTGAATCAATAAAAATTGAAACCTTCCATATATTAAAAAACACTATAAGCTAAATGAAAACAGAAATAACATCATCCACAAAGCATTTCTATCCATAATATATAAATAATTCATACAAACCAATACATAAAACTCTAGCATCTCAGTAGAAAATCTAAAAATATACGCAGATAATTTACCTTATTAGTAGAAAAAGAATTGCGTATTTAAACTATATATCTTTTTTTCCCTTAGCAAATTAGCAAAGATTTTGAACTATGATAATATTTTTATGTTGGTGAAGGTTCATCAGGATCAAGATTCTTATACCCTCTTATGAAAGTGGTCCAATTTTTCTGGAAAGCAATTTGGCTAAATAAATGAGAAATCACAAAAATGTTTTCAACCTTTGATCCACTGAGCCCACTTCCAAAGAAACTTGGAAATTTTCCATAGGAAATAATCAGCATTTCAGTCAAAATTTAGAGTATAAACATATTTACCATGGCTTTCTTTATAACAGCAAAATTCGTAGAAAAATATATACAGCGGTCTTTTCTTATTCATGGGGGCTACATTCCAAGACCCCAGTGGATGCCTGAAAAATGGTACCGAACACTGTGTAGGCTATGCTTCTTTCTATACAGTACAGGGTAGATACACTGGACAAAGGGATGATTCACATCCCCAGCGGGATGGAGCTAGCCTGCAGGAGATTTCATCATGCTACTCAGAATTTAAAACTTATGAATTGTTTATTTCTGGAATTTTCCACTTAATATTTTTGGACCACGGTTGACTGTGGCTAACTGAAACTGTGGAAAGTGAAACCGGAGATAAAGGGGGACTACTGTACTCAACGTTATGGATTAAATAGAGTTTTGTATTTTTTAGGAATATTACATAGTCACATAAAAATTTCAAACAGTTTTTAACAATTTGAGAAAATTCATACCGAAAGATCAGTGGAAAAAAATCAAGAAACAAAACAGGGTTCATCAGGGAAAGCTTTTGAAATGTTTTGATAGTGGCTGTCTGGAGTGCTGCATTGAAGGATATTCTGAAATAGCATCTGGGCTCAGCAGGAAAGAAGGCTGTGATCAAATATCTGCCATGGGCATGACAGCAGCACACACACACTCTCTGCACTCCTGGTAGCATATGCAATATGGTCCCAATCGTTTAACAGCATGTACGCATGCTCTGTGTGTGTGTATATGTGTGTGTGTGTGTAAATCACTTCATTGTAACCACGATTATCTTTAGATTGTGATATTAAGGCGATTTGCTTTTTTAAAAAATATTTTGGTATTTTTCAAATTTTCTACACTGAGCATATTGATTTGGTATTAATTTTTTTTTTTTTTAGATCTTCAAATTCTTCAAGTGATTTTTTAACAGGATATTACATTCACTCTGAGGAAGGTGGCAGAGGTGGAGGATAAAAACACAGGCGATGGATTTCAGAGAGACTTTGTAGGTGCTTTCGTTTCCTCCTCCAGGAGGTAAATGTATTATTAGAGTTCAGAATATCTTTCCCTGTACAGGTTCGCTCTAAATCTCTTCGCATTTGGTTATGAATGAGAATGTGACCTTTCGTCTCCTATGGAAATCCAAGCTCTTGAAAGAAGATTTCTGTGAATGAGCTAAAAAAAGAATCCATTTTTGTCAGTATAAATAGCCAGAGGGCCTGGGACTAATAAGACCACATTTGAAAGTTCCAATCTTATGGTGAGCTTTTAAAATTTTTAAACAATTAATGACATTGTATTTTTTTAACTAGTTTGTATACTGCTGAGTCATCCCCGCTCTGGAAGCTGATTTCATATTTCAAAGCTCCGATTTCTTTGCAGAGAGTAATTAGCAGGTGAAGAAGCAAGCGGGTGTGCTTTCATGGCTGAATTGCTTCCACCTTATGAGGCTGAGTCTCAGAATTGGACACCACAAGCTTCGGGGAGTCAGAGACAAACCGCCCCGATACAGCTCTCTTTTTAATTAGGTCTGTGACATGAGACAAGTCATTTTGTCTGTTCCCTTTCAGAATTTCCGCATTTGTGATATGAAAATATACTGTTACTGTCCTCCAGGGCATGATATGTGAGGATAAATTGAGTAAAAGATGCGAGATGTATAAGCCGACAGGAGGCCATCCTTCCTACTGGGTCTCTCCCGGATGACAGTGTACAAATCCCTCCTAAGGTGTTAACTGATAATTAGGATGTTAACTAGCAGCCAACAAGTCAGTGATATTTGATTTTCTACAAGTAGCTTAACTGGGATTGTCCCATATTTCGGAAGCAGACAGTGTCAGCAAGATGTCCAGTGCTGACCCCAGGGAGCCTTGGAGAAGGATGTCAGCCTACAGTTTCCCACAGTCTCACTGGATTCTCTCAAAACTGAAATCCATTAAGACAATCATAACTTGCCTTTCATGAATTCATGGTTGAGCACAGCTGAGTGAATGTGTTACCTTGCTTACAATTGACATTTGCATTCCTCTGCTCCCTCAATGCGCATTTATGTTCCTGGGAACATGGAAGTAAGTGTTAAGGTAAAATTAACCACCAGTACCAAGAGTGGGAACAGTCTTTGAGAACTAGTTATTGGATAGGGTCTATATACCTAGTGTCTCCTTGGGGAAAACCTAAATCTGCCAAAGATACTCTCTAATCTAAATCAAGAATCCCAGGATATCACTGCATAGCCCCCTTTATCTTTCCTCCCTTCCTCATTTCTCCATCCCCAGCAGGTTTCACGAATGCTGACTCTGAGCAGGCACTGTGCTACACCCACCTACTCATGGATGGACAAGACAGCAACACAACAAGCTTTCATGGGCTGCATTACATCACATTTGGAAGTATTTATATTTCCAGTTGTGATCTTTAAAAAAGAATTGTCTAAGCTCAAATACCCCAAAGCATGAAGAGCCTTGCTTTGCACTTACTTAAATTTTTGTGTTGGTCTTTTTTTCTTTTTTTTTTTTTGGTGAGGAAGATTGGCTCTGAGCTAACACCTGTTACCAATCTTCCTCTTTTTCCTTGAGGGAGAGTGGTCCTGAGCTAACATTTGTGCCAGTCTTCCTCCGTTTTGTATGTGGGACGCTGCCACAGCATTTCTTGGTGACAGGTGTAGGTCCATCCCCAGGATCCAAACCTACAAATCTGGACCGCCAAAGTGGAGCACACCACACTTAACCACTACACCCCCAGGCCAGCCCATGCACTTATTTAAATTTTTGATGAAATGTATAAGCTAGATAATTTTGCTTTATATATATGAAGTGCTATAATTGCATTAAAACTACATTCTGTTTTTCCTTATTAGGTAGAAAGTTTTTCTTTGGAAAGATTTAAAATTTTTAATATAAATACCCACCAAAATTATATACATGTAAAAAGGCATGTGATATGATATTTTATGTAATATTAAAGGTATTGCTGAAACTTGATCTCTGTCCCAAGGGTGACTATTTCTTTTAGACTAAAGTTTAATAATGTCATTGCGCAACAGTGAAAAGAAAAGCTTATCTAAAGCAAAGAAAATTTTTAAAATATTTAAATGTTAAAAAATATTGTCTATGTATATATGTCTTTAAAAAGAAAACACTTATTTCCACTAAAACTGATTTAGTGATATTTACATTTTGCTTGACAGAAGTGCTATTTTTCCAGTCATGCAGTGTTCTAACCAGTGGACACCATCCTCCATATAAGGAATAGTAAGACCTAAATTTCCCCTCTTCATTTATTTTTCCTCTTAGCTTCTAGGTATTACTATGATTTCCTGGGGAAAGAAAAAACAAATCTTAAATAATCTTCTTAAGACCAAGTCACAAGTAATTCAGAAAGTGATCACGCTATTCATCTCTGTGATACGATTCTCTAATTGCAGTGAAGTAGGTGATCCTGCATACAGCCAACCAAGCAAGAGGTTAAACCCTCGTCTAGGTTGCTGTGAAACTGCTGCCAACAAGGCACCAATTAAGCTTCAACGGAACAATTGGAAGATAAGCATAATTGGCAGCAGGCTTCTTAGTCCCCAGAAGGCGCAAGGGTACAAACTAGCATCACGGACATAAATGGGATAAACAGAAGTGAGGCAAGAAGGTGCAGACAGGTGTGAGGCTGAATCTGGGCTTCAGTGCACGGATTCTATACGTGAATGGCTTGATCTCGTGGAAGCTTTCATCCCACCTTGGACTGGCAGCTTCTCAGTTGAAGGGGGACAGCATACAACACTTTGGTATATTGCAGAAAGCCACAGAGATAAGTTTTCTTTTCCTACGTGGCAAAATGACCACTTTCCATAACTGGCTCCATTTGTAGTAGATTTGGGCATCAGAAAGGCAGATGGAGGGAATTCTCCCCTCCCATCCCTCCTCTCTCTGTCCCATTCCTGACTCTGATCAGACCCAACTTTTCTGGGTGAATATAAAGGCATCAATATAAATACTAGGCTAAATTTTAGTTTGACAAATTTGGAGAACATAGTCAATGATTTAGGAAATAGGCTTAATGTGAGTCTTTTAGGACAATATGGAGACAAGTCACACGTTATTCCTTCATTTGTCATAGCTATATATCTATAGCTCTTAAAACAAGCATTTATTGAGCATCAACTATGTACCTGGCCCTATCCAGGGCTCAAAGGGCATTTGATTTAGTAGACGACATAGACATGTTAACAAAAAAGTATTTCCACAGTATGTGATAAGTGCAACATTAGAGGTAATAACAAGATACAAGCAAACACACAAGAAAGGTGTGATCAGATCTAACCAGCAGGTTTGGGAAGGCTCCTCAGGGTGATCTCTGAGCTGAATCTTTAAGTTGAACAGAGTCTGCTCTGAATATGAGGGAGAAGGGAATTCTAGGCGGAGAAAAAGGCATGTTCAAATGTGCAGAAGAACAGAGCAATAATGACGTACTCAGGGACTCCAAATAGTTCAGCACGGAGGATAGAGTGCAGTGCAAGTAGAAGACATGATGGAGGGTTTTGCTGGCCAATCTAAGCCTTTGGACTTCTGTCTATAAGCAAAGGATAGCCGGTGAAGTATTAAACAAGGACCAAATCTGCAGATTAAAATGAGTATTCCAGAGGCAAAGAGGGGGGATAGATTGAATGAGATGTAGACTGAGAGGCTAGATAAGCAGGCAATTGTTAAAGCACCTATGGGGAATGTTGGTGGCCTGAGATGACCTTACACTATAAAAAGGTGATTTCAACAAGAAAAACATTAGATCTTTAGGTTCCAAAATGTGTTTTACTAAAGGTGAGTGCTATATGGGGTTCAGAGGAAGAGATTAGTGGACTAGATGGGCTGGGATGCTGCCTTCATGAGGAGAGAAGGGAGGAGAGAGGGTGAGGATGGGATACATATGCAGAGGCATGTATTGCATTGCATCTAATTGGAAACAATGCCATTTATCTGGAACTAAAACCTATTACCATGGTTTGAACTGGGGAAAAAATGCAGCAATAAATTCAGACGTTGCAGAAACAAAAATAGAAAGAAAAGAGAAAAACTCATTTTATATAGGTTAATCTTCAATCACTGGGGCTCAGGTCCTGCTATTGGGGGAGCAGGACTAAATCACACTGTTCCCACATCTCCTTAGCTGCAGAGGCTCACACTTGGCCAGTCTCAGAGGCAAGGAGGATTCAAACCACCTGTTCAGCTTCCCTGTAATTCCTCCGGGGACCAGGATGACCATCAGATCCTTTTAGAAACATTCTCACAGTCTACCACCCTGTTGCCTCCAGGAATCTCAACTCATTGTGTTCTGAGCTTCCCCATTTTGGCTCCAGCCTTGTAGACCCAGATGGAAAGAAGTCCTGTGTTAACTCTCTCCATCTGGCCCCGAAAGAACCACCTAGGCCCCCGTCTGCTTGCTTGACCCCCCTAGATCTGCAGTTTAGGAAGCTCATTCTAGATACTGAATGGCAATGAATTCAAGAGAAACAAGAGCAGTAAGCAGGCAATGGTTGCTGGAGTAGATGGTGGCTACAGCAATGAAGAGAAAAATATAGATTTGAGAGCTATTTATCAAAATTTAAGGGGCTGAGTGAAAGTGGTGATGAAGGAGAGGGAAGAATCAAGGAAAACTTCTGGACTTTTGGTCTATGCAGTTGGGTAGGTGGTGGTTCCCTTTGTTTAACTAGAGGACACACGACACAGAAAGTTCAATTGTAGACCTTGTCAAGTTGAGGCACCCATGAGGCCTCTACGTGGAGATGTCCAGTAGTTTGGACATTGCTGTCTGGAGGTCAGGAGTAAAATCTGAACTGGATAAAATGATTCTGGTATCATCAGCATATAGATAGTAATGCCAGGATCTCCCTGGGAAAATGAATTTACCACAAATAACCAAAACACAAAGGAAGACCCAAATTTTTAAAAATTAGAGAGGAAAAGGAGCCTTTGGAGAAGACTAGGAAATTCCACTGGAGAAGGAGGAGACAAATCAGGAGAGTCAAATTCACAGTAACCTCTAAGGAGAGTGTTGTTAACACTTTAAAATACTGCTGAGAAGAGTCAAATAAGATAATTACTGAAAAGTGTTCATTAGTTTTAGGAATACAGAGGCTACTGGGGACCTTGAAGCTAGCAGTTTCAATGATGCAGTAAAAGTAGAAAGCAAACCACAGAGCCTTGTGGAGGAAGAGGGAAAAGAAGAAGAGGAGAGAGCAAGTATAGAAATTTATTCCGTGGGTTTGCCTGTGAAGGAGAGGAGGGAGAGAGAGATGGCAGACAGGGCCATGCAGTGAAGACAGTGTGCAACGGAGAAGGTGAGATGCAATAAGAATAATCAGAGAGCAATTCCAAGGCAGCTATGCCAGCAAGTATGAACAAATGAAGAAATAACAGTGGGGCCCTGAGGAAATCAGAATAAGGGGACAACTCTTGTGGGCTTGGGTGATGCAAAACAAGTTCCAATATGTCTTGGAAGTAAGGAGAGTTGAGTTCAAATTCTTGCTCTGGCACTTACTAATGTCTCCTCATCTGTAAAATGGAGACAATCCTTACCTTTTTTTTTTGGTGAGGAAGATGGGCCCTGAGCTAACATCTGTGCCAAACTTCCTCTATTTTATGTGGCATGCTGCCACAGCATGGGCTTCATGAGCGGTGCTAAATCCGATCCCAGGATCCGAACCTGCAAGCCCCAGGCTGCCGAAGTGGAGTGCACCATCTTAACCACTACACCATGGGGCCGGCCCCTGTCCTTGCTTTTTTGAGATAATCTGTATAAAAGCGTACTTGCCATCTAGTAAAAACATATTCCATATTAGTTTCTTTTTTTTTTTTTCTCCTTTTCTAGGTTAAAACAAAGGAGCAAGAGGACTTTAATAATAGAGCATAGATATGTAAAATATAGGAACCTTACATAAGAAAGAACTTTTGTATTTAAAATGTGCTAAGCTAATGTTCTGTGATAATGTCAACACCTTATATTTTATACCACTTTAAAATTCGTTCTGTTGTCTCATTTTAGTCTCACAACAACCCTGGGAGGGAAGTAGGACAAGGATTCTAATCATCCCTTGTTAAAGATAAGAAACTAGGGCATGCTGAGGTTAGGGAACAGCCCATCCTCGGTTGTTAGCTGTCGAGGCTGGACTAGAACAGGTCCCTGGAGTTCAGTGCTTTGTTTAGGAGCCTGTAATATGCAGATAAAAGCTCACTGCAGTCTCGGCGGCACATCTACAATAATGTTAAGTGGGAAATTATTGGGTACTTACTCTTGAGTTTTCAGAAATGAATACATTAGTTTAAGTTTCATTCTGCTGAATTTCATGTCATCGGAACAATTAATTCCCTGACATTGAATCTTCCTTGCCTCTGAGACTAACCAAGTGTTTTCCATTAAAGCTAAGAAGACCTGGGAGCAGACAAGTTTAGTCCTGGTACGCCAGCAGCAGGACCTGAACCCCAGTGAGTGGGCAAATAAACAACTCACCCATCCAAGGATGAGACAGCAACCAGGGAGAGGAAGCTTGGTTAAAAGATCCAGAAGAGAGGGTTTCTAGCAAAATGGAACTACAAAAGAAGATAGATAACCCAAACCAAAATACGTCTATTAATTCTACTACTATCTCAGTCTATATCTAGTAGTACACTCCCAACAACAGTAACAACAGAAATAGCAGCACAGGGGAGAATTCCATTTCACCACCTTCCTCCCCTCCCCCCAAAAAAGATATTTGGGAACAAAAATCTATGATTTTCAAACTTGAAAAAATGAGACTCAAATGAGTAACCTGGAAGACCAAGTGGAAAAAAATCACTGGAAAACAATTACAGACCAAAAATTATGAGGAAAAACACGAGACTAGGTAGACAGATCTAAGAGAAATAACATGAGAATGACAAGAATTCCAGAAAAAAAGTTACAGATTGAGGAGAGGCGGTAATTATGCACATAGAAGAAAAATAATGTCCCTGAGTTGATGGAAGAAAATAGATTTGAAGGGCTCTCTGAGTTCCAAGCAGGACATACATTTAGCATATCTAAGTAAAATTACTGAACTTAAGAAAAAAGTGAAAAACTGTTGCAAGAGTTTTTCTGAAAGAAAGAACAAGTTAAAAACAAAACATCAGAAAGACTTGGCTTTTCATCTACACACAACAGAGGACCCCAGAACATGATGGAATACTACCAACTGATCCAGAGAGAAAAGCATCCTAAACCCGAGCATCCTAAAGCCCTCCAAGATACCACTTAGCAGCCACGCAAAAGGAAAGATATCAGCAAAAGCAGGACTTCCGATGACTCCCATTGAGACAAGTACTGGAAATATATCCACAACCAGACAGCAAGTTAGCAAGAAGAGAGATCTCAAGAAAAGGACAGATGAGGAAAGGAAACAGCAGTGAAGAGTTAACCTTGCAACATGCATGTTTAAATTTAAATGCATAATAATTGGGAATGTGCAAAATATATCCTAAATAAAGATCCTTGGAATAAAACAGTTATGCTACAAGTGAAAACCTAAAGGTTTGGAAAGTAAAAAAATATCTCAACCAAACCTAGGATGTGGGGTGGTAGCGAGGAAAAGAGTCAGGCAGAAGTTTGCTGGAAGTCCCATTTATCTGGGGGCCACTGGAATGAGGAAAGTAAAAGTATTCTAAAAATGTCTCTTGATGGGTTGGAGCAAAGGTCTTGAGGTAATTGGGGGAAATAGTTTCTTACTGTCATATAACAATACATAAAGAGGCATTTATGAGTGTTTGGAAAAGGATAAAGACTAGTTGAATGGAAAAATGCAGGAGAACTTCTACATCAGTGTAGGGGGCGGGGCTGAGAAGGGAACTAATAGTAACGTTATCAAGTCAGAAAAAATAAGGAGAAGGAAAAAAGAAACCTCAGAATAAAATTAGTTATCACAGTAAGATGAAAGAGTAAAATATAATGGCACGGCATAAAAATCTGCAGAAAAATATAGAAGATGAATTGAGATGCAAAAATTCTTATTAAAATATTAACAAATCAACTTCAGCATTGTAGCCAAAGAAAATAATTCTCTATGATCAAATAGCTTATTCTGGGATTTCAAGAATTGTTCAGAATCAGGATATCTATTAGCATACCATGCAACATGCATATTTAAATTTAAATGGAGAATAACACGGGATGTGTAAAATGTATCATAAATAAGGATTTGGGGAATAAAACAGTTATGCTACAAGTGAAAGAGTAACTCCCCTGTAATATAATTCTATATTCTCACAAAGGAGAAAAAACAGATGATTTTATCAACAGGTGCTGAAAAGGCTTTGCTAAATTGAGCAGCTATTCTTAATAAAAACTCTAAGTAAAATAGCAATCACAGGAAACTACTTGGCTATGATAAAAACTACTTACAAAGCTAATTGCAAAATATCATTTCAAAATTATGAAATGATAAAGCCGTTTTCATTAAATTCCGATAAAGATACTTGATACCACCATTATTATTCAACACTGTTTTAAGTTTCTAGAAAATCAAAGAAAATTAAATAATCAGTATAAATTGGAACAGAAGAGATTAAAAACTTGGTTTATATTTGCTGATGACACTATTGTATACCTAAGGGACCCAAGAGACCATAGTAAAACATTACTAAAATTTAGTAAGAAATTTAGTAACGTGGCTGAATGCATACTAAATGTACCAAAGGTAATTGCTTTTATCCTCCTTTAGCACTAACTACTAGAAATATTCCATTCACAATGATGATGAAAACTAACAAATAAAATATTGAGAAATAAATTTAACAAGGACATAAGACCTACATGAAGAAAACCATGCAATGTTATTGAATGACACATAGTTCTAAGTGATTTTATTTCCTTGGACAGGATCTCTCTTATCGAATCTCTTCAAATTAATATATACAGGAAATGTTGACTTTTGAAGGGATGAAGAGTTTTAATATAATATTAAAGTCAACATGGATGAATTCATGTCCAAGAATAGTGAAGAAAATTATTTATAAGGGTAATGAAGAGGAGGGTTTGCCTAACTGGAATATAAAATGTATCATAAAGCCACTACAGTTAAGCAGCATAGTATTGACACAGAAATGGACAAATAAATCAGTGGAACAGAAGAAAAAAACCTGAAATATATACCAATATAAAGGAGAATTGCATCTATTATAAAGATAGCAGTTTAATTCTGTGAAAAAAGTGTAGTTTAAATATTTAATAATGTTACAACATTGATTATCCATCTGGAAGGAGTAAACTAAAGCCCCTATCTCACGTAATCCTAAAACAAAATTCTAAATGGATAAAAGACTTAGATGTAAAAATAACATAATAACCATTTTATAAAAGGAAATTCAGGTTATATGTATAAACCAGGGGTTGGAAGACATTTTAAAGCAAATAGAATGCCCAAAGCTCTAAAAGTAAACGTAAACATATTTAACTAAGCGTGAAGGTTAATTTTATGTGTCAGCTTGACTGGGTTAAGGGGTGCTCAGACACCTGATAAAACCTTATTTCTGGGTATGTCTGTGAAGATGTTTCTGGAAGAGATTAGCATTTGAATCAGTAGACTAAGTAAAGATCTGCCCTTGCCAGCATCGGTCGGGCATCATCCAGTTCTTAAGAGCCAGAAGAGAACAAAAAGTCAGAGGAAGGGTGAATTCTCTCTCTCTCTCTCTCCTCTTGAGCTGAGATGTCCGTCTTCCACTGCTCTCAGACACTGGAGGCCCTGGCCATCCGGCTCAGACTGAATTATACCCCAGGCTTTCCTGCAGACAGCAGATCATGGGACATCTCTGCATCCAGAATAGTGTGGGCCAACTTCTATAACAAATCTCCTCTTCTATCTATCTATATATCCGTATATCTACATCTGTATCTATATATCTATCTACATGCCGTTGGTTCTCTTTCTCTGGAGTACCTTATACATATATGACAGATTAATATCTTCATTAAACAAAGAGTTCATAGAAATTCATGAAAACATAATGGGAAAGGGATATGAACAGATAATTCACAGAAAGGCAAATTCAAATCACTAGTATGCATGTGAAAAGAGGTTTAATCTCCAAAGAAGTCAGAGAAATACAAATAAAGTAACAATAAATTAACATTTATTTAAAATGGTGATGATATCTACTGTTGTTAGGGATGCTATAAAAAAAGTTACCTTCAAACAAATTGGTAAAAATAGAAATTGTTATAGCATTTGGGGAAAACAATTGGTATGTCTATTAAAATTTTATATACACGTCTTAGACCCAGCAACAACATTCCTAGGAAACAAACATTTCCTGTGTTTATAAGAACATGCTGTTTATGCAACATTGTTTTAGTGGCAAAAGACGGAAACAAAGAAAGACCCATTCATTTGAGAATAGTTGAATAAATTGCAGTGTGTCTATAACATGGAATAGTATGCAATTATTAAAAGAATGAATTAGATCTTTACTACTTGACTTGGAGAGATTTCCAATATGTGTAGTTGTATGAGAAAAAGCATGATGAAAGTCTATATAATAGGATATCATTTTCTTAAAATGAAAGTGACTCTTCTAACACCATGGTTACTATACACTTGGTGTGTATCTGTGTATTTCTTACAGTTCTTACAGTTCTGGGCCTTTGCACAGAAATGTACAAATGTACACAGTTCCCTGCTCCCTGCGGAGCCAATAATTTCATTTTTTTCTTAAATTAAATGAGTTGTTTTCAGTTACAACTAAAAGTATCCTCATTAATATAACTATTATGAATAAATTTCTGTTCCACATGCAAGATGGTTTAGCAGGGTGGGGGATGGGAATGACAAAATTTACTTGCCCTGTCTTTCCCCTCCTCTTTCCCAGGCTGTAATAACTCATTCGTATAACACCTTCCGTGACAGTTCCTCTGCGGGATGTTCCCTGCGGGAATACTCTTCCTTCCAATTCTCTCCTTTTTTGAAGTCCTAATCCCTCTTCCCATGCCCACCTTCAGGCCACTTTCTCAGGAAGGCTTCCCTAGTCCCCTAGCTGAGGTTAGGTTCCCTTCTTATTTGCTTCCTTACGTCTTCTCCCTCTATCACAGCTCTCATGTCATAATCATTTTCATTGTTTTTCTTTCCCACTATTGACCCAAACATGCCTAATTTTATCCTCTTTCTTAAATTTGAAATTGGAAAACTGAGAGACTCTGGAGCCAAAAGAACATACAAAATCAGGGCCAAATCATTGCTGTAGTAGGACAAACCCCACGACAGGCATAACTCAAGAGAACAGAGGGGCCCATGCATAGCACAGAGAAGCAGATAAATGGAGCAAGCACTCAAGGATGACAGATTATCTAGTTGGATGTAAGAAGGAATAGGAGAGAGGAGAAGAGCAGCCTCTTCATCTATCCGTCCAGTCAAATATTTGCTGACCTACCAGGATCCCTACATTACTATAGGTGCTGGGGATTCAGTAGCAAATGAGACAATAAAAGTTCATGGCTTCATAGGGCTTAAAGTCCTAGAAGAAAGACTAATAGTAACTAATTATGATGAAGTGTCACAAATATTATGCTATGGAAAGTTCCGGATGCTACGGGAACATAAAACTGGGGAACCCAACCTGATCTAGCCTTAGGACAGACTTTCCAGTTCCAGTCCCTTTGTGGCCCAGTTGTATCTCATTTCCTGTCCTTTGATACCAGTGAGATTCCTCTTTATCTCTTCAAGAATAAGGTCTGTTTTCACTTGAACCAGTGTACTAGTTGGTTCTGATACATTTTGTTTGCCCAGTGTCCTTTTGGATGCTGTCGTTTTAGGAACTGCCTCTTTTCTTCCTGGTGGGGGGGTTCCACACAACCCACCCTGGGTGACTCAGAATCCTTTTGTGGGGACTGATAAAATTGAGAGTCTCAGTCCTTCTGAGATCTCAAGCACAAGGGCTTATAAAGTTAGAGCTGTTGAGACGATTCTTGCCACCACATGGGGAGAGCTTGCCTAGCATGAAGACATCACAGAGGATAGCAGAGCCAAGAGATTCTGAAAAAGATGAAGACTCCTGATGACATTTTTAAAGCATCTCTAAGGCTTTCTAGGTACATGAGCCAATAATTTCATTTTTTTATTAAATTAAATGAGTTGCTTTCAGTTACAACTAAAAGTATCCTCATTAATATAACTATTATGAATAAATTTCTGTTCCACATGCAAGATGGTTTAGCAGGGTGGGGGATGGGAATGACAAAATTTACTTGCCCTGTCTTTCCCCTCTTCTTTCCCAGGCTGTAATAACTCATTCGTATAACACCTTCCGTGACAGTTCCTCACACAATTTCCTATGGCCCTCCTGCCATTTCTGTGAAGTAGGTATTATTATGCCCATTTTGCAGTGGTGTACTGAGGTTGATTATCTACAAAGTGACTGATTTGGTACTTGGAATGTCGTTCTGGCACCGATCCACATCTCTGATTCCTACTCCCCCTGAATCCAGTCCCCCTGTGCCAGAGCCACTATCAGCCCCCAGCTCCAGCCCTAGTCCCTTGGAGCGCCAACTGGAAAATGCCCGCTGGAAAACTATGAATCTATTTAATTATCTTTTTGGGGGAATTAAAATCATAACAAATTTTATTACCCAGCTAGAGTTTAATTTTCATATGCAATTTTTTGTAAGTTAATAGTATAATCAGATTTTTCAAGAACTTTGAATCATGCCAAGTTTTTTTTTTAATGCAGTGTATAAGTGCATATTTTTTTGAAACTTGGCAAAAATATTTGGAAATAGTTACCGCAATAATCACACATAGGTATTCATCAGATGATAGATAGACAGATCATTTTTATCCAGATTCATTCTTCTCTTAAATATACGGGAGTCCTAAGCTAAAAACAAAACATAGAAAACAGCAACTATTTCATTTTTAATGAAAACTTCCCTGTACTGCTATGAGATTGGTCCCTAAAGCAGTAGGATTTGGGGGACAGAAATAATTTTTTGCTCCATTACCCTAAAGCTTTCCAAAGAAGTATTAAATTTGGATTGGAGCGTTTAAAATACTATTTACTTTAAAATTTCACTGATGATTAAATTTATGTTAAAAGAAATCACTGCTCTTTATTTTCTTGACAGCCAAATAAAACTAAACTCTCTCTTTCAAACTCCATCATATTTTTAGTTCCTTAGCATTCCGTTTGGATACTATCTTGTTATTTTTACGTCAGTCTTTGAAGAATGATACCAACAGTTATACAATTGCCAACCCTTCACTAAGTCACCCGCTAAAATAAGCCAGAGGCCATCACCGCTCAATACACTTTTACTTTGATGAGCTGTTAATTAAGCTTTATTTTCAAATATAAATATTGCCATTTGTGACAAACAATATAGGCTCAGATCGTTTATTAAATCTTCATATCTATGTTTGTGAACCACAATTTTTCATTAAAATCTTACCCTGTTTAGTATATGAAGCAAAAGCAAAATATCTAAAAATTAGTTTTCAAGCCCATGCTGAAAGCTTTTTTTGGTTATTATAAGAAAAATCTATTCAAGAATTTTTCTGAACTTATTTCCATCTCATACACAAAGATTAAGCATGAACTCATATACCGACACAGCAGACTCAATTCTGTATGCAGTCTGAGTAACTGTCTATGCAATATGATTTTGAAGATTTCCCATCTCTCAAAATTGTAATCACTTAATACTGTCTAAGAGCAGGGACCTTTGTATCTCCTTGAAATGTCATTGTCAACCGCTAACACCTGGCCATAGATGAACAAATTCGAGTTCCTTTTAGAGTGAAAGTCTAAAGGAATGGAACAGAGAATCAACGTGTTTTGGTAGAAGAGTGGAAGAGAGCCAGGAAGAAAGTTCCAGATGACTACCTGGATCTTTGAGTCAGAAAGCATCAGAAATGCCCTGGGTCACTACACTCCTGGGCATAGGAACGGGTCTAAATAAAAGGAAGGTAGTGTTAAAGGACCTAAACAGACATAAAGGACCTAAACAGACACCCACGAGAAATGTCACCGACCTCACATTTTAGACAGCACTAATTCTATTTAGTAACATTTTCAAAATGTAGTATCAGGATCATGACATTGAAAACAGGAACTAAGGGGAAAAAAAAATTATTATCTTAATTAAGCTCACAGAGATAGTTGACTGACTTTGGCAATGAAATTTAATTTATTCTTTTTTTCCATTCTCTCATATGCACACTCTGCTACACCTTACTGAACAAGCTGAAAATTCAATAAATAAATGCATTCATTAATGATTTAGTATAACCCAAAAGGAAAGGAAAGCTGCCAGAGCCACTCCACAGGTCTACCACTTTGCCAAAAACGATTACCGTGGTGCAGGACTGCTGGTGTGAACCCGACAGCGGGGGGGCCCAGGATGCGGCGGCGGCTGCTGCTCTTACAGCGATGCTGAAGTAGTTGCCTCTCTGGCCTTAGAGTTTGCACACCCACAGTGACTAAGAAAAGCAAAATTTAAATATATTCATATTCAGGGTTCTTCCTTCTTCCCCTTAATTATGCACCAAGAGATGTTCTAGTAAAATTCAAGATATCAGCTTAGAATATGTTAATGCTCACAAATTAAATTACTCACAGAAGGTGATCAATTTTTAATGTTTACACTCAAGATGTTCTATTTAATTAACACTCAGCTACATTTGTACTCTCTGTTCACTGCAGAAAATGTCTGAACTTGCAGAGAACTGCAATAAGTTGTAAGACATCAAACTGCAGTAATTTTCAAAGTTGCACCCTTCAGCTAAAGAAAAAGAGCTTAGTTTCAGAGGGTTGACATCATAAAGAGACCTAACTTACTCTTAGGAAGTAGTGGGAAGCTACTGTGTGTGTGCGCAGATATTTGGGGAAAGTTCTTATATTCCTCATCTGGAGGTGGAAGTTAACCCTCCGTAAATGCCTATGAAGTATTCTGAGACATACATGTGAAAACTAAAAGTGATTTCCAAATTTAATGAGCAAAAGCTCATTAATTTAGAATCCTCTGATTTATAATTAACGTTAATTGACCACTTGTTAGCTGTATAGGACTATAAAAAACAGATTGTTTATTAGCTATGTGACCTTGAGAAATTCACCTATTCCTTATCAGTAAAAATGGAAATAATACCCATTCGGTTTCCTACATGATGGTTTCTTACAACGATTAAACAACATATGTGAAGTGATTATCAATGCCTTGCATATATTAGATACAAAATAAATATTAGTTTCTTTCATGTGTATACTACCATACTTCTTTGCATTGCACTTCTTAAAACCTCCTCTCTAAAAATGGGAATAAGAGTATGTCAGAAAATATATACATATCTCACTGTGGAGAATGCTCCTTCTGGTACTGTCTGGGGTCCTGATCCAAGATAGGGACAATTCAGGGAAGCAGACCTGGGACTTTGAAGTATTCTACAAAGGAAAAAGCATTATGCGTCATTTAAAGAAAAACTAGTCTCAGTAGAAAACAGATATTCATGGACCATGATGAGCAGAATGGCTTTCATGGTGGCACTGCCAATTCTATAGAAAATAAGAGCAGAAGACTATAAAGAGAATATAAAAGAATAATGTTTAAAAATATAATGGATTCTTCTCATCCTAATAGTCTTACAGTCTCTCTGTCTGAACTGCATTTTCATAAGGACCTATAACAGAATCTCGAACAGAGAGATTTCCAAGCTTTCCTAGTTTGATGGGAGAGGAAATTTCAGGCTTAGAGAAGATAGTAATGAAGGAAAAGTATTGGCATCAAAAAGGAGGGGTGGGGCCAAGACAGATTTTGTAGACTGATGAAAGTGTGATTTTTGGCAAAATGGATGGAAATTTTCATCTCTGCATATGCTCGAACTAGCTGTTGGGCTGGTAAAATATTAAATTATAAATGTATGATTTTTGCTGGTGGTACACTAATCTGCCTAGGAAGTTCTCAAGATATATCTCTGGGATAAACAACCTAAATTGTGAGTTTCTCCATCTATAAATAACATGCTTATGTGTAATTCCAATAATTCACATAAGTCCCACTTTCAGATGTCCATGGAAAATTTTGGCATATGACTTACTAAAACTATTATAGAAATCCATAAAAAGTCAAGGTGCACCCAACAGGACAACGAGAGTATGTATCCTTGTGACACTTAAAACCAGAGCTCTGAGAGAGCTTCCTGATCCACAGCTTCTGGTCTATCCATTATAATTTGCCACATGTTGAACTAGAAAAAAGTGATTTTTCTTGCATTTTACCCAATTTCCCAAATACTAAGTATTGCAATGTGAACAAAACTTCTAACAGGAGGATAGAGTATAGCTATGGGTTTTATTTTCTGAAGTAGATGATTCAAGAGTGTTAAGCAAGTAAGACACTAAAAAAATAGATTTAAGTGACTTTTTTGTTAGCCTGACAAATGGTTTTAAATCTGGAGATTTGCAGGAAGCAATGATACTTTACCTCAAGAAACTTGGACCAGCAAGAATTCTATTGGCTTGGGTCTTTAAGAGGGTTCATCTAGTCTGAATTAACACCCAACATTCCTTTAAATTTTTTATTTTTCATTTTGTTATGCTACTTCAGATTTACTTTCTATTATATTTGAGTCACTATAAGTCAAACTGGATAGTTACACCATCTAACTTCTAGGAGAGCAAATAGCTGAAGTGTAAAATAAAAACCCTGATCAATGCTCCCTAACCTTGCTGCACATTAGGTTCTGCCGAGTAGTTTTCAAAAACATGCAATATCCACATCCCACATAGGTCATGTCCCAATGTTAGTAATTTTAACAACTCTACCCTGTTTATTTTAATGGAAGACAAGATTAAAAACCACTGATTCTGATAAAGCCTCTTTTTAGATAGGAAAGAGACCTTCGAAGGGATCTCTAAGTCCATCACAGTTGCCTGAACATGGAGAGTGGTCAATAAGTATTGGATCCTTAACCATTTCAATCCATCAGGGGTCAGCAGACTTTTTCTGCCATAGGTCAGTTAGTAAATATCTCAGGCTTTGCAGGCCATAAGGTCTCTGTCACAAGTACTCAGCTCTGCTGGTCTCCATCACATTGGCTTGATCCTGTAATTGTAGTGCAAAGCAGCCAGAGACAACGTGAAACATATGGGCCTGGCTGGGTTCCAACAAAACTTTATTTACAGAAACAGGTGACAGGTTGCACTGACCATACTTTGCCAACCCCTGAGGTATATCGCCTCTCAATTCAATTTTATAGTTTAAAAATCTTATTCATTGCCAAAACATTGCCATGGATTACAAAACTGAGTAGCTATTATACATGATTATTAAAGAAGTTACATAAATAAAATGACCAAATAATAACCTCTGCACTTTTGATGAGATTACCATGTCAAATGATGTCGATAATTATTGAACTTCATTAAACTTTCTCTAGGCTAGCTAATGTAACTCTATAAACTATGCTTACTGGGTACGAAATGATTAAACAGAAATTCGCTGGTGCTACTACAACCAGAAGAGAGGAGGTGTTTAATTGTTTTCACAGAAATGGTAGGAAATACTTGGATATATGGGCCCTTTCCTCTCCAAGGAAAGACATTGCCAGTCAGTTTTAACTGAGCTTGGATGTGGCCTCACAATAATTCTTAATATTGCTCCAGGCAGTCACCACAAATCAGAGTTAGCAGACAATATGAAATCTATGTGATGTTCTTAGCACAATAGATGTATTTCTAGCTCAGACAACAAGCAGGAAACTATTCTTCTCTCCCAGAGTATAGAAGCCCTTCCCAAGACCACACTGAAGAGTGTGCAGATCTTGCAGTGGGAACATAGAACCACACATTCATGTTAGAGATGCAGAGAACTACAGCACGCCACAGATTATCCAAAGCAGGTAGTCAACATCTCACGTCGCGTATTTGGAAAAAAGCAAAGATTCCCATAGAAATCAATTGATAAAAATACGGTAATTAAAGACTGTCACTGGAGCTTATAAAAAAGGAAACAGTAAAATTTGTTCTATGACTTATATAAAATAAAGCCTGAAGCAGAGATTTGGAGGCAGCTGGAATGGGACTAGAGAAATGTGGGGCACACAAAAGGTGATCCAGATTGGACCTGAACTTTTTCCTTAGCCACATTCTCACGACTGGTAGTTGGCACTGGCTATCACCTCGGCAGCCTTGGTTCTTCTCCACATGGCCTCTCACCCTCCAGTATACCAGACCAGTTTCCTTACATGGAGGTCTTAGGAAACATCCCAAGAGAGCAAAGACCAACGCTGCAAGGCCTTTGAGGCCTGAGGTCTAGAACTTACACAACATCACGTCACCCACATTCTATAGGTCAAAGCAAGATTCAAAGGGTAGGAAGAGACCCTACATCCTGGTGGGAGGCTCTACAAAATACTGGGAGCATGCTTTTCAATCTGCCACTCATGCTGGAGCTGTAGTTTTATTTTGCACATTCTTTTGTTTTTTCATAAAATCCTGAGTTAAGCCCTTCCACTTATTACATGTAGATAGCAGGACCAGACGGCCTCTCCTGCACCATCTTGAGATTCTCATGCCCAGAGTGGCCAAAATGGATGAGTGGGTCTAATACAGTTCTCTCACAATGAAGCTGATTTCTGTCTAAGAATGCTACATCTTACGTATTCATCTGCCTTTCATATTTGACTTTGTAGAATCCTAAGATTAAAAAGAAGAAGGAACCTTAAAGATCATTTCATTCCATGCTAAGTAGGATTGCCAATTAAGAAAAAAATAATAACTTTTATTTCATTTAAATAATAGATCAAGGCCCATGGGTGAAAATGATATTTTTCTACAATTATGCTACTTCTTTTTTTTAATTTAATTTTATTTTTTTATTAATGTTATGATAGATTACAACCTTGTGAGATTTCAGTTGTACATTTTTGCTAGTCATGTTGTGGGTACACCACTTCCCCCTTTGTGCCCTCCCCCCACCCCCCCTTTTCCCTGGTAACCACCGATCAGATCTCCTTGTCAATATGTTAACTTCCACCTATGAGTGGAGTCATATAGAGTTCGTCTTTCTCTGACTGGCTTATTTCGCTTAACATAATACCCTCGAGGTCCATCCATGTTGCTGCGAATGGGCCAATTTTGTCTTTTTTTATGGCTGAGTAGTATTCCATTGTGTATATATACCATATCTTCTTTATCCAATCATCAGTTTCTGGGCATGTAGGTTGGTTCCACGTCTTGGCTATTGTAAATAATGCTGCGATGAACATAGGGGTGCAAGGGACTCTTGGGATTTCTGATTTCAAGTTCTTAGGTTAGATACCCAGTAATGGGTTGGCTGGGTCATAGGGTATTTCTATTTTTAACTTTTTGAGAAATCTCCATACTGTTTTCCATAGTGGCTGTACCAGTTTGCATTCCCACCAACAGTGTATGAGGGTTCCTTTTTCTCCACAACCTCTCCAACATTTGTCGCTCTTGGTTTTGGATGTTTTTGCCAATCTAACGGGTGTAAGGTGATATCTTAGTGTAGTTTTGATTTGCATTTCCCTGATGATTAGCGATGATGAACGTCTTTTCACATGTCTATTGGCCATATTTATATCTTCTTTTGAGAAATGTCTGTTCATGTCCTCTGCCCATTTTTTGATCAGGTTGTTTGTTTTTTTTGTTGTTAAGCCGTGTGAGTTCTTTGTATATTACGGAGATTAACCCTTTGTTGGATAAGTGGCTTGTAAATATTTTTTCCCAAATAGTGAGCTGTGTTTTTGTTTCAATCCTGTTTTCCCTTGCCTTGAAGAAGCTCTTTAGTCTGATGAAGTCCCATTTGTTTATTCTTTCCATTGTTTCCCTCAACTGAGGAGTTATAGTGTCTGAAAAGATTCTTTTGAAACTGATGTCAAAGAGTGTACTGCCTATATTCTCTTCTAGAAGACTTATTGTTTCCAGCCTAATCTTTAGGTCTTTGATCCATTTTGAGTTTATTTTGGTGTGTGGTGAAAAAGAATGGTCAATTTTCAATCTTTTGCATGTGGCTGTCCAGTTTTCCCAGCACCATTTGTTGACGAGACTTTCTTTTCTCCATTGTAGGCCCTCTGCTCCTTTGTCGAAGATTAGCTGTCCATAGATGTGTGGTTTTATCTCTGGGCTTTCAATTCTGTTCCATTGATCTGTGGACCTGTTTTTGTACCAGTACCATGCTGTTTTGATCACTGTAGCTTTGTAGTATGTTTTGAAATCGGGGATTGTGATTCCTCCAGCTTTGTTTGTCTTGCTCAGGATTGCTTTAGCAATTCGCGGTCTTTTGTTGCCCCATGTGAATTTTAGGATTCTTTGTTCAATTTCTGTGAAAAATGTTCTTGGGATTCTGATTGGGATAGTATTGAATCTGTAGATTGCTTTGGGTAGTATGGACATTTTAACTATGTTTATTCTTCCAATCCATGTGCATGGAATGTCTTTCCATCTCTTTATGTCATCATCAATTTCTTTCAAGAAAGTCTTGTAGTTTTCATTGTATAGATCCTTCACTTCCTTGGTTAAGTTTATCCCAAGGTATTTTATTCTTTTCATTGCGATTGTGAATGGGATTGAGTTCTTGAGTTCTTTTTCTGTTAGTCCATTGTTAGTGTATAGAAATGCTACTGATTTATGTATGTTGATTTTATACCCTGCTACTTTGCTGTAGTTGTTGATTATTTCTAATAGTTTTTCTATGGATTCTTTGGGGTTTTCTATATATAAGATCATGTCGTCTGCAAACAGCGAGAGTTTTACTTCTTCGTTACCTATTTGGATTCCTTTTATTTCTTTTTCCTGCCGAATTGCTCTGGCCTACACCTCCAGTACTATGTTGAATAGGCGTGGTGAAAGTGGGCACCCTTGTCTTGTTCCTGTTCTCAGAGGGATGGCTTTCAGTTTTTGTCCATTGAGTATGATGTTGGCTATGGGTTTGTCATATATGGCCTTTATTATGTTGAGGTACAAAAAATATGGAATGCTTCACGAATTTGCGTGTCATCCTTGCGCAGGGGCCATGCTAATCTTCTCTGTATCGTTCCAATTTTAGTATATGTGCTGCCGAAGCAAGCACTATGCTACTTTTTTTTTGAATAGTGCGATGCAGTACTTTTTAGTCACTGGAGGTTTACTATCTGGCAACCATGAAGGAGAATCAAAGCAAGGCAAGCAACATGACCAATTCCCTGATTTGTGAGATGAGAAACAGACAGTGAATCTAAGGGTCTTGCTCAAGGTTATAGAACTAACTAATGGCTGAACTGATGTCCTAAGACAAAACGTCCCACGGCCAACACAGTGTTTTTCCATTGTTCCATTAGGACACTTAGATTCAGGAAAATATACGAGTCTTTATCTATAGGCCCTGCTGCTCTGGCAAGATCAGGGATCAGCAAACTTTTTCTGTAAAGGACAAGATAATAATTATTTTAGACTTTTCAGGCCATACAGCCTGTTGTCACAACTACCCAGCTCTGCTGTTGTAGTACTGAGGCAGAAAGAGACAACATATTAAAAGATGAACGTGCCCAGAGCCAGCCTGGTGGAGTAGTGGTTGAGTCTACACACTCAGCTCTGGTGGCTCCAGGTCTGCAGGTTCAGATCTCAGGTGCAGACCTACAACACCACTCACCAAGCCATCAAGCCATCTGAGGTGGCATTCCACATACAAAATGTGGGAAGATTGGTACAGATGTTAGCTCAGGGCCAATCTTCCTCATCAAAAAAAAAAAAAAAAAAACAAGAAGAAGAAGAACATGCCTGAATTCCAATAAAACTTTATTTATAGAAACAGAGAGTAGGTCAGGTTTGGCCCATAGGCCATAGTTTGCCAACCCTTGTGCTTATTTAAAGTTTAAACTATTAAGACACCCATTCTTCACCCATTCCTGTACCTATTACCCTTGCCATGTCTTCATTTTGGGTACAACTTGTAAAACTTTTACTTTGAGCATGAACATGGATTATGGGTTGAATTGTGTCCCGTCCCCCCTACAAAAAAAATCGTGTGTTGAAGTTCTAACCCAAGTACCTCAGAATGTGACTTTATTTGGAAATAGTGTCTTTACAGAAGTAATGGAGTTAAAATGAGGTCATTAGGGTAGGCCCTAATCCAATATGGTTGGTATCTTCATAAAAAAGGGAGATTTGCAGACAGACTTGCATATACGCAGAACACTATGTGAGTATCAAGATAGCAGTCCAGGGGCCAGCCCAGTGGCGCAGCGGTTAAGTTCACACCTTCCACTTCTGCGGCCAGGAGTTCCCCAGTTTGGATCCCACGTGCGGATATGGCACTACTTGGGATGCCATGCTGTGGTAGGCGCCCCACATATGAAGTAGAGGAAGATGGGCATGGATGTTAGCTCAGAGCCAGTCTTCCTCAGCAAAAAGAGGAGGATTGGCAGCAGTTAGCTCAGGGCTAAACTTCCTCAAAAAAAAAAAAGAGATGGCCATCCACAAGCCAAGAAGAGAGGCCTAGAACAGACCCTTCCTTCACAGCCTTCAGAAGGAATCAACCCTGCCAACACCTTTATGTTGATTTTGGAATTCTAGACTCCAGAACTGTGGTACTTTGTTAAGCAGCCCTAGCAAACAAATGCACATCCAACTTGCTTTGCCCAATCAGTGATGCATGGCTGGAAGCAGCTGTGTGCTACTCCCTAGCTCAGGCCTTAAGAAACTTCACACTTCTACTCGCCCTCTTATACCTCTCTCATTGACACAAGAAGAATATGCCCTAAAGCTGGTCCTGCTGGTCTCAGGAGCGTGAAAGACACTTGAGGCAGAACTCCTCTAGCCAAGCCCACCCTGCAGCTGACCTGCAGAAATAAGCAACAATAAGTTATTCTAGTAAGCCACTGAGTCTGGGACAGATAGTTATATAGCAATAGCTAATAGCTAATTGATTCAACGGTTAAATTTAACGTTAGATAAATTCCTAAAAATAGGGCTTTTAACATCCAATACGGGGCTATGACCTTTTTTTCCTGCATGTGCTTTGTGTATTCTACTGAAAATTTAAATCAACTACTAAAAACATTGTTTACCACCTCCACCCCCACACCTGTTCCTTTTTTCCCCAAGGGAAAATAGCAATGAATGAGCACTTCAATGAGTTGAGAATCTGCTCACCTGTTTTCTTTTAACTCAGTCCTGCAAAATTGCTATGTAACCCACTCCTTACTTGCAGTTGCAAAAATTTGCACTGCTTTCAGCAGCCTAACTTAATCAGCCAAACTATTCCTTTTTTTCTAAGCTTTATTGATGTATAACTGATAAATAAGAATTGCATGTATTTAAGATGTACAACATGATGATTTGATAAAGTCTATTTTTTGAGAGATGTATCTATAGAGAGAAATTTTGTTGTTGTTAACTAACCACTGCAATCCATTGAAAACATGGAATTATAAAATGCTTTTTGAACAGCTAAATAGTAGATTCTTAACATCTTCGGTACTCTCAGTCTTGAGAAAGTCGTCTAAGCTTTTGGTCTCAGTTTTTGATTGGTTGATGATATTACACTAATCAGTGTATTAGTTTTCTAGGGCTGCCACATCATAGTATCACAAATTGAGTGGCTTAAAACAACAAAAATTTATTGTCTCGTAGTACAGAAGGTTAGAAGTCCAAAATCAAGGTGTCAGCGGGGCCATGCTCCCTCAGAAACTTCTGAGGAGATCCCTCATTGCCTCTTCTAGCTTCTGGTGCTGGCTGGCGTTCCTTGGTTTGCAGCTGATTCAATCTCTGCTGGTCCTCGCAGGGCTGTCTTCTCCCTGTGTGTCTCTCCCCTCTTTTTATAAGGACACCAGTCATATTGGATTAAGGGCCCACGACATAGTGCCCACTGCAGTATGACCTCATCTTGACTTTAATTACAGCTGCAACCACACTATTTCAAAGTAAGCTCACATTCTGGGGTACTGGGCATTTGGACTTCCATATGATGTTTTGGAGAGGCGCAATGAAACCCGTAACAATTGGCTTTCCGTTTTGTTTTGCTTTCTTAAACCCAAGTAACCTTTTCTTTAGATGAGATTTTACCCAGCAGAGTAAATCAGGAAAATAGTTTAAAACAGAGCTGCTCTGTTTGAAGGACTAGTAGGCAGTCCAGAGACCCGCCCAATCGCCCACCAATTCCCCTTTCCAAACTCACATCTCCAGTGGGGCCTCAGAAACCTTGAATCATAATCTTCAAAACCATTGGTCTATGTACTCTGCCTTTGAATGATTTTTCTTTGAAACATAAAATATTCTGAAAGATTATATTTCTCTCAATTATTGTGTTGAGTGAAACTTTCCTGTTGGAAAATCAAATTTTATGCCCCTTAAAATAGGTATATGTTAAGTGATTAAATTTCTCTAAGAAACTACATTATCTTAAGTTGCTAATTTTATTTCATCTAGTTTCTACATATACCTGTTAGGTTTATTTTAACTGAGCAGTGAAGAGTTAACTTAGCAGGCTTGGGATGTTCAAACCCTGCACCTTCCAAAGAAATGACTGGCCCTTGACTAAGTCCTGGGAGATAATCCCTAAACCCTTGAAATATCCTGCATGATAAGAGTGTCTTTGTACCTGTGGCCTTAGGACTTGCCAGATAGTTGATGCTAACAATGTGATTTATGGTGGGGGCCTTGGGCCATCCTGAACCAGAATGACCTCTGGAGAGGCTGGAGACTGAATAACTAAGGTCAATCTCGTGAGTGCTCCGTGCCTATGTGACCAAGCCCAAGTCAAAACCCTGGACACCAAGGCTTGAATGAGCTTCCCTGGTTGGCAATACTCTGTGTATGTTATCACACATCATTGCTGGGAGAATTAAGCACTGTTCATATGACTCCACTGAGAAAGGACAACTGGAAGTTTATTCCTAGTCTCTCCTGGATTCTACTCTATGAACCTTTTGTCTTTGCTGATATTAATCTGTATCCCTGGCCTGTAATAAACCATAGCTATGAGTTTCATGAGCCCTTCTAGCAAATCACTGAACCTGAGGGTGGTCTTGGCTACCACCAAAAACATAACTATTTGTGTAAATATACCTGAATGGGAAATTAAGATTGTGATTAATATCTTCTCCATCAAGTATATGTGTAATCATTGTACCCTGCTCTGCTGTCTTTACATTCATTTAGGTGTAATATGTATGTAAAACTTACCCAAACTCATGTGTAAGAGGGTGAGCCATTGAAATTGGTGAGAGTCTGAGTTAGGTGCCCCCATTTTAGTAAAAGGATATCAACATTACTGTTGGCTCATCCAATCTTGACAGAGCGTGGATCTGTTCTTAACCAGACACACAGAAAACTTGCCCTCCAGGCTCTCACAAGACCAAGGTTCACAATTCCAGCTGAACCATTTGCTAGCTATGAGACCCTGAGTAAATTCCATAAACTCTCTGAAGCTTAGTTTCTTGCTTATAAACAGGAAAACATTACTATTGCACAGAATTATCATGAAGTTTAACAAAGTTAATGTACGTATGACTGAGTGAAAATTAATAACAGAGGATGGCTCTTAGCCACTAATCTCCTTGCTAAACAGGATCTTGTTTTTCTACCTCATCCTCTTGTCCTTCCTTGCCTTCCAAGGAGAATTCTGCCTTTGCCAGGTTCATTATTTGGAATTTGATGGTGTGGAATGAGAAAAGAAGAAAGGACAGACAGAGAAGAGGTACATAGACTAAGGCTGGAGAACAAGTTTTTCAGGAAGACTTAGGACAGATAAGTTGGGCAGCATCTGCGGTAGGGCAGAAAGCAGATGGGAGCTGTAGGGGAGGAAGTCATTTCCTCTACCGTCTCTGGGTTCGTCTGGCCGGAGAAAGAATTAAATTCACATGAGACAGAATAGCAGGAGAAAATTAAACAAAGTTTTATAACATATATACATGGGAGAGGCTCAGGCAAGCTGAGCAACTTGCCAAAACGGCTGAAGCCCCCACCTTAAATATCATATTCAGCTAAAGACAAAGGAGGATGTTGGGGGTGGGGGGAGTCAGTTACAGGAGGTTACCAGACAAGTACAATAAACAAATGCAGATTTAAGTCCTTGCCTTCCCCATTGATTAAGAGTTTCTAGAGATAAAGTCATCCCCCCTTCTTCCAGTACAGAGAGGAAGACACCTTTACAGATGGAGATTTCCTTTACAATGTAAATGTCTCCTAACAAAGGGCAAGCAAGTTCCACTCCTCAGAGCCTCCTTGCCTGTCCCAGTTTATTAAAAGTAACCAGCCCCAAATAATCCTCATGCCAAAGAGACAAATCTTGGGGTGGCCAATGCCAGCCCCCCACAGAGGTAAAGGGGGGAGTTTTAAGAAGTGTTGTGTCCTCTTCATAATATTTGGGAATCTCAAGTATAGATCTGAATAACCTCAAAGAGTTTGCTGCTCAATTTGTATCAAAACTCTGAGAAATGATCCAGAAGGAGAAATGATTACAGAAGTCTGCCTGAAGAATAGCCTTTCTACTTCTCTGGAGATTAGGCCAGATCAGATCACAGAAAACTTCATATGCTTGTATTTGTCTTGCTTCCCAGAAATTCTTTCACTGATTTCCAGTTGAGCTCTATGTCCTTAACTTATATTGAGGGAATAATAGGCCTAAAAATGTTTTTTCCTTGGAGGCAATTTTTCAGTGTGATGTCACTCTCAAAAAATTTCACTCAGAACTTAATGCCAGAAAAGTTTGTTTCCCTAAAGATCTAATATGTTTCTTCCTTCTGTACACTGATAAGCATATAATTTTTTCTACCATTAAGATCAGAGTCGAATTTCTAGTTTAACTTTTGTCATGATCTAAACCCTATGTTCTATTTGTATTTCAATTGCCTTCTTCATCCTTTCATGATGACCAAATCTGGCCATTGGGGGTAGAGGAGGAGATGACCAGAACAGAAAGATTTTGAAGTTGTTGGGAGAAGACAAGGAAGTTAACAGACTTCCTTTGTGTGTGTGTGTGTGTGTGTGTGTGTGTGGGAGAAAAAATCAGTGGGAGTAGTTTTAAGACAAGCAAAAATAAACCAACACAAATTTAGGAACTACAGTAAGCCAACCAGAATAGAGCAGTTTGATGGAACTTCAAGAGTCAAGACTAACTGAAAGGAGCTTCTTATGAAACTTGACCCAGCTTAAAAGATCTAAGTGATAAAAAAAAAAAAGTATGTACTTTGGTTTTAGGATCTACAAAAGAATTCAATTATGACCAGGTGGCTGCAAAGTGTACAGTTTTGATTTTTAAATACCAGGAGAGTGAACCTTGGAGCCCCACCAGAAAAGACTAAACGTGCTTAACGACTTAGAGAGAGGTTTGACCAGCTGGGGGTGAATAAGTTTGTAACTGAACAATCTAAATGGTTATGTTAAGTACTGTGCCATGCAGAGTACCCATAATTTATCTCTGTGATTATAATATCAACCCTGGCCTTGATTTAAAAGAAGAAAACACTTGAACCTTTATTGACTCTGGAAGACAATACAACAAGCCTTCTTTTTGAGGGTCTTTTTATCGGTTTCATGAACAAAGCCCAGCAGGTCTGTCAGTTCTCCTTAAACTAAACTTAGAAATAGACGTGTTTATTTAAGTTTGGTCAAACAAACTAAAGCAGGACACATAGAATCACACCCAAGAAGAATCTTAGATATTGTCTAGCCCTACTGCTTCATTTATAGGTTTAAAATTAAAATTCACAAATGCCAGACTCATATGGCTCAGCTAATGACAAAGAGCTGAGGACTCCAGATTTCAGCACAAGCTCCCTGCTCTGTGAGAAGAGCACTGGTTACTCTGCCCAAAACACCACCAATGAAAACTATAAAACTGGATTTGAAGCTATTTCTGGCACAAAAACAGACTCACAGCTCTACCATTCCTCAAATCATACCACAGTTCACAATTGCTTTCTTTCATATAAATTATTTCTACTTTAACTTTTCAAATTCCAGTATAATTTGCATATTTCGTGAAATTCCCAAGCGACTTGATTAAGCGTATGGGTTAACAGGAGAGGCACATTTCATCCTATGACTTATTACTACATGTCTTTCTTTATGAATCTTCTCTGTGTTTTTTGTAACTCAAGATTTCCTTCTAAATCTCTTTGGACCAATATTTCTATATTTTCACTAAGGTTTGGTTAGCTCTTTTAAATTCAAAAATGTAGTCTGCAACTATAAATCTTTTCCTCAGCAAGATAAGCATACTTTGTAGTTCTTGGGTAACTTACTTTTCCCCTTCAGCTTCTTCTATCCCAGGATATTTGCAGAAAGTCTTAACTGGCCTTATTTTCATTCCAAAATTATCTCTTCTACCTATGGAGCATCCTCAGTCCAAGTTCAAAGAAAGATATAGAACAGAATCAAAGGTGTATAAAAGTATAGGAGATGCATTTTTAGGATCATTGTTAATCTTTGTTTTGTTTAGAAATTTTATTCATTTTATTTTTTTAATAACACCATATCTATCATCACCTTAAGAACACATTTTCTATTTTTCCTATTGTAATATGACCTATTATTTCTTCTTATTTCTAAAAAATAGTACTTTTGCTGTATCCTGTGTAACTGACACAGAAATAAATACACAAAGGATGATAAACATTTTTTGCAATGAAGAGTTAATCAAAACAAGTAGCTAATTGTCTTAATCAAACTCTAAAATTATGGGAGACCTTTTGCAAGGATTAAATTCATAAAGTCTTAGATGAACTCAAATCTGGAAGCTTTCAGTAGATACAGTCAGAGCAGTGAGTAGGAATTCTTCCAAATGGCTCTTCTCTCTTCCATTTATTAGGTTCTTTCTACGAGATTCAGTATAGTAAATGAACCTATTAGATTCATTTTATTTTCCAATTCTCCTCTATCCAAATTTGCCACCATTTAAGAATTCACCAAAAGCTAAAATTTGGATTAGTGCTTTATCACTAAAAAGTTTTAACATCTGCTACCACCTATAAAATCCCTTCACAAGCATGTTCTCTTAGAAAAGATCAAATTCATCATTAGGGTGAATTTCAAGGGTATGATTTTAAACCATCTCGAGAGTTCTTCCTGGAGCATTTTAGAGACATTTGCCTCAGGGAAACCTATTCTGAAGTCCAGCCAGCGTGGCCACAGCCCAAACAGTCCCCGGTGTTATTTTCATGCTCTGTGATATTTTCATCCCTATTCTGTGTCCTCTTTTTCTGTAGTATCACTTTCAGGATTATACCTGATACATAAAGAAAGGAATAGAAAAGCACCAAGGAAAAATAAATATTACTAGAGTAGAACTAAAAATGTTGTTAAAGGGTTGTTGTTTACTTATTTTTCTAATCAGAAACTCTCTCTCTATATATACATATATACACATATACACATACGAATATATATATACATGTATGAATTACAAACCTGTACGTAATTAAATTACATTTTCATGTTTTTCTATCTTCTGATTATCATTAATCTACACACACATATGCTTTTAAAATGATGAAATTTATTTGATTTGTTCTGCCAATTTAATTATATCTTAAAACTCTTAATTTGCATATTAATAGTTGGCAAAGTGTCTAGTTTTAATGATCATTTATTGCTTGTTTTCTCTTGTGTCAAAACTAGATATTCTTCCTGTGTTTTTTTTTTTTCTGGCTGCACACTATTCACAAGCACAGCCCATTTTCTTCAAAATTTTCTCTCAGTGCACACAATGATTTTGAAACCGCAGGAAATGATGCTTCATGAATATTTTGAAAAATCTTCTCTGCTAACCTTTCCTTCTCCTCCCATTTTGGGTTTCTGTGTCTTCCCACACACAAAAAGGGAGCATGCCATTACTTTTTGTGAAATTAAGATTCTAAAATTTCTTTCCCCTCTTGGCAATTTCTCACATGGACTCTGAGTATTCATAACTTAACATATAAAATTGGAGGAAAGATATTTTTTAAGTAATAAGCTTTTATCAGTTATATGACCCACATTTTAAGTTTCTTTTAGTCTTCATTTAATATTACTTTATTGTATTTCAGTAAATATGGCCAAACACATTTTTATGGTCTCTGATGATATTTTCAAGAGGTCCAGATACTCTGTTGATGGGTTCAAGTTTCCAGTTCAAGAAAAAAAGTCCAGTTATTCCTTAAATGAGACTTTCTACATCCTTGAAATTGTGAATTTCCTTGGCTACCTATAACATTTGTAAACTAAATTTCCTTATTTTCTAGGCCCATCATTTTCTCTTGTGTTGTAATTCGTTTATATGTTTTAACCATGATGGATCATGTTCTGGTTAGCTTTTCTTAGTGGCTTTATAACTGCTCCTCACAACCTCCAGAAATATGTTTAGTTCATCTCTAGTATTAACTGGTTTAGAACTCGTCTTTCATTGTCCTAGCTAATTAGTGACAAATAAAAATGGCAAGCAATAGGATATATTGGAGTATACGAGGAAGCCATTTGGTATAAACCTAAATCGGCCTGACTTTGTTTTTTCCAAAAGGGCCTGACTGTGGCTGTTGAGCACGCATTGTATGTCTGCTTAGACCCTTCCTATGGCCAGAACAAAGGCCCTTGAGATAAAGGTGCAACTTCCCCCCACATTGGCATTTCCTTAGGGATAAGCATCTTTCCTTAGGCTAGGAACTGATTGCTGCACTCATCTTTGACCACCCAGCTCACCTGTGATGACTAAGCTGGAGACAACAGACTGCCACCCTGCTGTGTTCACTGAGACAGAAGACCTACCCGCTGTTTCCATCAATCGTTGTGCCGACAGAGCAGTCTCGCGACTATTGTAAAAGGGACATTTCAATCCTATGTGAAACATCCTCGCTGGGGGTATATAACCACTCTGTGCACCCCACTTCTTTGGTGCCCTTTCTTCCTTTGGGAAGAAAGGCCCCGGGTTATAATCCTCAGATTTAAGCTCAGAATAAACTCACCCAAATTTTCATTTATAGATTGGTTATGGATTATTTTCATTGACATTAGTTTTCTGCAATTCTTGTTTTCTCTTTTATTACTTCTCAAGAATAGTGAGTATCAGCTCATTTACACACACAGGATAGTCTTCAGTAATTATCTCAGGTCCAGACTGTTGAACCCCTGTTCCCCTTTGGTGATACTTGCTCACTGGGCATAGAGTTCTGAACATGCCTCATTGTTTCTGGAACTTAAATTATTGGATTCTCTTATTTTCCCTTTTTAGCTGAAACATTGTTTAAATTATATATGGAAATCAGGGATGACCTAAGGCTATGATGTTATTTCCTCCACTGTACTATCTTTCCAGAATGTCATAGACTTGTACCATCAAATATAGTAATTTCTTTTTATAGTCATGCTTGATTTTTTTCTTGTTAACCTCTTAGGATGATCACTGCACAGTGTATTAAAATAGATGGATACGTCATTTTAAAAGTATTTCTCAGTCCTCCAACAGGCTTTGCCTGGTGCTTAAGGTTTGAACACTAAATGATAATGACCTGTAATATGAAATAATTTATGTTCGTAGGTCTCTCCAAGTATGATCTCCAAATAAATTAAAGGCAATCATTTTCAACCTAGCAACTTTTCTTAGCTAGAGTGCAGTACAGCTGCCACCCTTGCCTTGATGCTGGGAGCTGTAGTTACCGAAGTTAAATGTGTTCCTGAACAAGTTAGACTTCAGCCGTTATCCTCACCGACTGCACAGCTTCAACTCCCAGCTACTGGGCACGTAAGCAGGCAGGTTAAAATGTCACCGACTGGCTTTCCCTCTCCATTAAAACTATAGAGAACAGTTGGAGTGACTATAAAATACAGACCCCGTTCCATTCCTGAGGTTAAAATGGGCCACTCCCATGTTTTGATTTGTTTTATAACGTTTGTTTTGTCTTTCACAAAAGGATCTGCTGCCTCTTTCTCCCTTAAGCAAAGAAAGGGGCAACTACCCCTTGGACCTTTGTGCCTTTCACATTCTCCTCCCCAAAGCAATTTAATCTCCTTTGACCCACATCTCTATTTCAAGAGGTCTTTTCTTTACATTTGCATAATTTATAGGTGTCTATCTCCATAATAAAGAAACAGTTTGCCTGGAGGCTATATTGGAGTTTCTATCTCCCACCTAATAAAACTTCTTGCAGTTTTCAAATAATGAAATTTGAGAGATTGGGAGATTACACTCTGTCATCCCTGCTCCAGGTTTTTTCAAAACTTATGGATTCTGAGAAACCTGATACAACTTCTCCTCGGAGTCTGTGAGACCTGGTGCTGTGCATTAATGCACCTGAGTAGTTTTCACCCCATTCAACAAATATTTGTTGAGTGCTTACTAGGTACCTGCCTGTGTCTGGGATACATCAGAGAACAACGAAGACAAAAACACCCCTCATCAATCCAGCCAGTGGAAGGAACACCCACCTCAAACAAAATGAGTACCAGAAAGTACAATTAAGGAGGAAAACGATGGGGAGGTCGGGGTGGTTTGTGCTCTGAGGCAACATGCAAAGCCCTCAAGATGAAGAAGAGTTACAAGCAAAGGCCTCGAGGCTGAGCACACCTGGAATGTGAGACAAACGGCCAGGAGGCCAAAGATAAGAACCCGAAAACTAGACACTTAGCTCTCCCATGACTAATATTTCCTCAAATCAAGAACAATACTATATAAGATTAAAGTATAAGATTTCTCGCTTTCTTGACCCTTATTGCATCTGAGATCGCTGAGCTGTCTTAAGAACTGCTTAGCACACAGACGGTTTTAAAAGCTTCCTTCAATTTTCCTGCAGTTTAGGCCAGCTTATTCTAAGAGCAGCCATTTCATATCTGTTTTTTCTAAATATGTAGACTACAATAAAACACTTTTTTTGTGTCTATTTTGGTTTTTCTTACCCACGCGCCCCCTGCTGTGTCCCTAATTGCTTAGAGGTGACATCTCATTGACAGCTGCAAGGCTGCAGACCCCATGCCAATCTCACTAAAATGAAATCATTCGGCACCCGAGGGGATCTTGGCCTTCTGGACTCTTGAGTTCTGGCTGAGAAATCCCTGCCCTACTTTGACAGCCTGAACCACAGGGAAAGGAGATAACTTACAGGAGTTCTACTCTCATTCCTCACCTCTGAAGCTGCCTGAGCACCACAAAGGGGGCCTACAGATCCTGCCCTGTGTACTTCTGAGCCTGAAAATTCTTTGAGATCAAACAGACGAATGGCCCAGGGGGATTAGAGTGACAGTGGAATGGGAGGAGATGTACATTCAAAGTCCATCTGTAAATGAGCCAAGTTGGGTGAGTGGGACCCACAGTGGACTTGTGAGCTTGCATATCTTTACAGGATGGCCAATTCCCAGAGCCAGCCAGCTGTTGCAACATGGCAGTAAAAGTCCAGTGTTGCCAAATCTGATTTTTAAAGAAAAGACAGAAATCCATGTCTTCGTATGAAGTTTCCTGATGTTTCAGTATTGACAACTAGTAATTCAAAAAAACAAACAAAATCACTGTCGAATTAAGCACAAAATCCTCTGTCTGCAGCCTGGGTTCTGGCTGAGGGCTCCCATTTTGTGATTTCTCGAAGAACAGTCTTTGATCCCGTCAGTCATTGCTATTTCACGGTATTCGTGGAAGACTGAAATTCAAAAATAAGTGATGGAGCAAGGATGGTAAATAATTTCTAAATTGCATGCCGGCTCTGATTTATTAGTAGTGGCTGCCCTGAGCATTGTGTTTAGGATTCTCAGGCTGTTTCTGGGTCAGCAGAAAAAGTGCTGTGTTGAGTTATCATTGTTGAACAATGGTACAAAATATATGTATTTGCCATTCCTCAGCCAGACTAGCCCCATGATGGTTAGTGTTGATGGTGGTAGAATAAATGTTTTCAGCTGCCACTACTTCCTTAACTCGTCAATTTAGGTGTATTTCTCTCAAGTTCCCCAGAGCCTGGGAAAAGGCAGTGCTGACTTTCAATAAACCGGGGGACCCTGCCAATAATCAGGTGGCTTGCTTATAACTTACGATGCACAAACCAAGCTGACATATTCGGCACCAAAGGAGGAGGGTAATCAATTTGACCCATCAGTCAGACACCTAGGATATAATTTACTTAGAGTCCTTGTGATGTAAAAATATCAGAGCAAATTTCACTAATGTAGTCCAATCAGGTGTCAGATCATTAAGTATTTTAATCTGTGTTGATATTCTAGCTGACTTTAATTTACCAAAATGACTTGCACTTTAGAGTTAGAATGTTCTTTCATACAAAGTCCAGATATTTTATTTTGAAGAGAAACAATAAAAACCAGCACTGGAAAGCAACCTAAAAGACAATTATTTTTAGTGTTTTAATTCTTGATTGGGAGACCGAAACCAAGAAAGTAATTGAAAAATGTCATCCTCCACAAGGATACCTTATAGGTAAGGGCATTTGAGAATTTAGAAATGTATATTTTTAATGTAAGTCCATTTATGTTGAACTCCAGGAGAAATTTCTTCACAGAAAACAGTAGCAAACCTATCAGATATGTTATTTGCTAATTCTGTTTTCTACCTAATAAATCCTTTCCCCAAACTCTATTCAAAATAAGGGAAGATCCACAAATGCCCAGTTTCCAATAATTGCTAACTCAGTACTAAAATAAACTCCTTGAGTAGAGTAGGTGGTATATGGCCTGTGTGTGATTTTATACCCTATATGATGGGGTTTGATATGAGAAAGTGTCTTCCCACAACTCCAAAATCTCTTTCCTACCAACATGATGTTATGCCTAAAATTCATCATTCGATTCTTTCTGAATATATTTTAACAATTCATTATTACAATATCATTTAATTTGGAGTATCAAAATTTCAGTGTCTTTGAGACTGTAAGGAAAATTTGTGCTTCGATAGAAAACTATGCATTGTCTATAGCATGCTCTTCCACTTATTGGATTCTGACTCCATGGGGAATTTTTTTCCAATTCTGTAAGTTGTAGGTAGTTGACAGCACTGCAAAATAATCCTTGTCTATAGACATGCAAGTGAACTCTGTCTGACTGAAGAACCAACCGTCCCACCTATGGAAAAAACAGTTCTGTCTCCATTTGTACCTTCCTTTCAATAGTCCTGATCTAGAAATGTATCTGTTCTTTTGGATTCTTCTTTGAATTACTTATAACATCTGCCTGGTTTTCTCGTTGATCATTGAATTAAGCAAGATCTTTAACATATGATTTTTTTAATGTCTGTATGAAAGTCATGATTTTCCTTCTTTTTGAAAATTATCTTTTAATTGTACTTACCTCTTAGATCAATGTAAATGCAATTCTTGATAAGTAATACCAATATTTACCCACATTTACCAAAAAAATGTTAAACATTCAACCCTGGTTAATATTTTGAGGGGAGTTTATTTTATCCTATCAAAGTTTGTTTCCAAAGAGTATATTTCACAACTGAGCAGATTCCTATTCTGTTTTATACTTAAAATCCTATTTCACTTCATGGTTTAGAAAAAATAACAAACAGTAGAAATAATTTGTGAAAAAAATCATTCAACAAATAATTATTGAGCACTTGCTCTGTTCTAGTCTTGTTCATTGTTATAGGCTGAATTGTGCCCATCCCCCCCAATTCATCTGTTGAAGTCCCAATCTCCAGTACCTCAGAATGTGTCTGTATTTTGAGTTAAGGTCTTTAAAGAGGGATTCAGTTAAATGAGGCCATTAGGGTGGGGCACCAATACATATGACTAGTGTCATAAGAAGAAGGAGAACACCAGGGTACCCATGCACAGAGGGATGGCCATTTGAAGTGGCAGAAAGACAGTGGCCACCTGCACGCCAAGGAGAGAGGCCTAGAACGTATCATTTACTTATGGCCCTCAGAAGAAACCAACCCTGATGGCACCTTGATCTTGGACCTCCAGGCTCCAAAACTGTAAGAAATAAATTTCCATTGTTTATGCCATCCTGTTTGTGGTATTTTGTTATGGCAGCCCTAGCAAACCAACACATTCATATATCAGACCAAAGTCTCCAGAATGTGTCTCACTTTTGAAGAGCCCTTTTAAAGGCCATCCAAGAACAAATTCACCTCTCCAGCATCCACCACCCCAGCAAAGAGCCAGTCAAAGCCCATGTCCCAAGTACTCAAAGAGTTTCTGCAATGTAAAATCAGTGTTAACAATGCCCCAGGCTGCCATGCCTAATGCTTCCTTTGGTAAACCTGTCTTCAAATTCATCTTAACATTTGGCCCCTTCAGCCTAAGCCCTGCTACCAGGAGGGCCTCTCACCTGGCTCAGTCCTGCCTTCTAGTGGGAAGAATAATTCCAGATGATGGGGAAGTCCATGGCATAGTGAAGGAGGTGGGTTGAAGTGATGTGGGAGTGGGAAGGGAGGTGAAGATTTTCTACTGATTAGCCACAGAGCAATGGAAGTTGCCCAGGCTACAGAATTAGAAGTAGAGAGGAAGATCTAGAGCCAGAGGCTAGAATATTCTCATGACTGTAGGAGAGTAACTGGAAGGTTGATGTTGGAAATGGAAGAAGGGCTTTTGCATGAGAATAGAATAGTCTGGAATCAGCAATGGAATACAGCATTACTCTCCTGCCCTGAAGGTGTTACAATTATGAGAGGCAGACATATCAGGAAACAGGTAATTAAAACACACTCTGATGTGTTCATGATTAGACCACACTAAGGTAGCTTATAAGAGGTATACGGATCCCAGTCTGGGTCAGTGCAGAGCATAAAGAAGGGAAGGATTAAGGGAGAAAGGGACAGTGTTTATTCAGCATGATCCAGAGAGAAACATCAAATGTGGCCAAGATGAACTTTCCAGTCACTGGAAAAGCATATCTATAAGTGGTGTAGAGATGATTGAGCAGGTCTTGCCACAGACTAATGAAATCTTTCTCTATGCTCACTAATCAATGCTCTGACTATTAGTTTATCTCCCTGAGTACACTAATTCTAGCAAAGAATGCCTGGATGGAGAATATAAGCATTACAGCAACTGGAATTGAATATCTCACCCTGTAATTACTTAGCTGTCTTGTGAGAAGATTGCCGTGAATCATCTTTCCTGAGGCTTTTCAGCTCTGAGAAATTGACAGGGCTGAGGGCCAGACTGGGGGCCTTGCTAAATTCACCAAAGGTAATGTCACCTATGAGGCTGCTTGACAGACAGCCTTTTAGCATTCTCCTGGAAGCACCCTGACCTTCTCTACAGCCACTTTGCAACTTTAAACAATGGGCATGGTGAGTATGAATTGGATGTCACCAATCAGCTCTGTGGAAACATAAAACCCATTATTATTATTTTTATGGCTACACATACTTTTCTTTGACAAGCCCCATACTGCTCAGTAGCAGAAAAACTAAATTTGGTCCAATTAGAAAACTTAGTCTAGACCAGCAAATTCTCCATTTGCTTCTGACTTAAAATTGAGCATCTCTCAGATAAATGTTTAATCAAATGCAGGTATTATTATTAACTGTCACTGTCCAGTTCAGTGTTCTCTCTCTGCCTACAATCCTCCCCCTCTGCAAAGGACTGTTTATCTCATCCAGAATCCATATGTTGAAGTCCTAACCCCCAACATGATGGTATTAGAAGGTAGGGCCTTTGGAAGGTTTTTAGGTCATGAGGGCAGAACCCTGGAATGGAATTAGTCACCTTATAAAAGAGACCCCAGAGAGCTCCCTCCCCACTTCCACCATGTGAGGACACAGTGAGAAGATGGTCACCCATGAACCAGGCAGCAGGTTCTCACCAGACACCAAGTCCACTGTCACCCTGATGTTGGACTCTCAGCCTCCAGAACTGTGAAAAATAAATCCCTGTTGTTTATAAGCCACCCAGTATGTGGTATTTTGTTATAGCAGACTGAACAGACCAAGACATCCTCTATCTATCTAACTCTTAGGAAGCCTCTGAGAGGGCTCTGGCCCATCACCAGTGTGAGGAAAGATCTAAAATTAAGACCCAATATTACGTGCTGCATTGACACCTGGTGAAATTGAGAGGGCCTCAAAAAGCCTAATTCCAAATTCTCCTCCCTACTCTGCTCCACGTATAGTCAAACAACCCTCCTCATCAAGGGGACCAGGCAGGGTTGCTGCTTATCCCTGAGCAGTGGATTTCCGTTTTCTGCTCACACACAGAATTACTCAAACCAGCCTCTCATATTCAATCACATCCTCCCACAGGAACCAGAAGTCACCTCACTCTCTTGGTACCACAAGGGCTGCCTCTCACCACCCCTGGATGTTTACTCTGTTCCCAAGTACAGCCCCATGTGGCCTTCCATGGTGCACTGCGTCCCCCTCCCCTGGGCTGTGAGTATATGTAACTAATAAGCTGCTGTCATCTCATCTGTCCAGTGTTGGGTGTCCTGTGTTTGGCCATCCCTATAACTCTAAAGCAGGAATCCCTCTCTCACAACAGGATAAACGAGAGGCTATTAAGACACCCTGCAGCAGCAGCAGGGGGAGAATGGAGATTTCAGTTACATGACTGGCTGTATGCTGGGTGTGAGGGGAGGTTTCTTCAGCTAGATCTAGCTGTTAGAGTCCTTAGTCTGGTCACTCACACTAGTGTTTTTTCACTGCTGATTCTTTGGAGTGGTCCTTTAGATGGTCTACAGCAGCCTAGAAAGCCCTTGAGGCAGCTTCCTGGTTGGGCAGTCCTATAGATGAACCCTTAGCAAGTGGTACTTAACCCCACAGACTAAGTACATGAGGCCTTCTCCCCTCTGGGAAGCCTCTAGTTGCAGAGTGGCCAACAAGCCAGCCAAGACCTCAGCTACATTCCCTAGTTGACTCCAAGCCTAGAGGAAACCTACGAATTCCCCCAAGCTGAGGTTGGCCCCAGAGGCAGCTAGAGGAGATCTTTGCCTTCTCCACGCACATTGCCATCTCATCAGGGCCCACCATGTTCCAAAGGCAACAGAGGGCTCCTCAGATTCTGTTGCTCAGCAAACTCCACAAATGGTGTATCAGCTTCTGACTTATTTGCCTATAACTGCAAAACTAAACGTGATGGTTTACAATACGGTTCCCATGTGTAGACAGGTAGTCAGAGTAAATCTGCACACTCACATGCCCTCTTTTTCTCCTTTTCCTGCCCCCTCCCCGAATCTCCTTCCCTTCCCAGGCATACTTCACAATGAATGGTTCTATGCTCACTTTCTTTACTTCCTCTCCTCACACTCACTCTTTGCTGCAATCTGACTCCAGTCCCTGAAACTCCTCTCTTAAAGTCATCATTTATCTTCAGATTGTCAAATTCAATGACAGTTTATGTCTTGGTCTGATCTGACCTCACTGTGGCATTTGACACTGCTGTCCACTCCATCCTTAAAACTCCCCTTACCATTAGTGACACTACTCTTGCCTAGCCCTCCACTTCCCTCTCTGATCATCTTTCAGTCTCTTGCACGCGGACCTTCCCAATGACCCCTCAATGATGTGTCACCACTGCTCGGGGCCTCTTTCTTTGTCTTGTGTTCCTCTGTCCACATATGTTCTCATTGATGACCATGTTTAAGTCTCTGCTTTCCTTCAATGACCACTAATGATCCAGTGCCTCCAACTCCTTACATCCAGCTCAGACATCACTTCTCGGCTCTGGACCCACAGAGTCTGCTTTATTTGACATTTCTACCTGCGAGTTGCCTAATCACTTCCTACTCAACATGAATTAAAACCTCTTATTCCCTCTGTAGTCCCCTAGTTGAAAGCATAATCATTTACCCAATAACCAGTATTCCTGTCATTCTGGTTCTGCTCCTTCTATCCCCATCTCCTAAGACTTTGATTTTATTTCCAAAATATATGGTAGAGGGCCTTTCTTCTCTTCCACTGCCATGATCTGAAGCCCTCATTGCTTTTTGCCTGGATTATTGCTCTCTTGGACTCTAGACTGCACAAACCCTTTCTCCTACCCAATCTTTAGAGTGATTTTTAAAAACTGTAAGTATGCCCATGTCAGGTCACTTTCCTGCTTAAAACCCTTCAGGCTCCCATCACTTTCAGAATAAAGGTCAAATTCCTCAGCCTAGCACACAAGGCTCATCATGATCCGATGGCAGAGAAGCTAATATTATGGCCTCATACTCTACTTACTAGTGGTGGGAATGTAGACAAGTTACTTACTGTCTTTGCCTTGGTTTTCTCCACCTGAAAACAGAAATATGAATAGCACTTATATGATAGATTGTTGTGATGATGGAATGAGAGGAGGCATGGAAAGTACTTACGGCAATGCCTAGCACATAGTAAGCAACTCATTTTTTTTTTTTTTTAAAGATTTTATTTTTTCCTTTTTCTCCCCAAAGCCCCCCCGTACATAGCTGTATATTCTTCGTTGTGGGTCCCTCCAGCCGTAGCATGCGGGACGCCGCCCCAGCGTGGCCCGATGAGCAGTGCCATGTCTGTGCCCAGGACTCGAACCAACGAAACGCTGGGCCGCCTGCAGCGGAGCGCACGGACCTAACCACTCGGCCACGGGGCCAGCCCCAAGCAACTCATTTTTGATAGTAGCTATCATTATTAGTCTCCGTGTAATCCTTCTCTTCCCTTCCTTTTGGCCATACTAGTCTACTTATCATTTCTGAAAAACGCCTGTGGTTTCATTCTTTTGGGCTTTCCTACCATATTGCTCCCATTCTTTATCTAGCTAACATCTAACTTAGTTTTAAAAATTCTTCTCATGTCACTTCTTCTGGTAAGCCTTCCTTGACCTTTCCAACTCAATCTGATTTAGCTTCCCCTGTGCTTCCATAGCTCTTTATAGATACATTTATCCCAGCACTGAATACCCTGCATTAGACTAGATATTCTATTCAAGCCTTTGACTGATTGGATGGGACCGAAAGCCTATCTACAAGGGAGAGCAGTCTCCTTTAGTCAGTCTACTGATTCAAATGTTAATCTCTTCTAAAAACACCCTCACAGAAACATCCAGAATAAAGTTTGACCAAATATAGGCACCCTGGGACCCATCAAGCTGACACATAAAATTAACTATTACAGTTTCTCATATAGAGGAAACCTAATACAAGAAATTGGTCACAAAAATGTCAGCAGAGCTAAAGGAAAAGAAACAGAAAAATGTGTTTACCCAGGGATGGAAGAACAAAAGGGGACATAGCATTACATAGACACCACACCCCTATGGTGCTGAGGCTGCCATGGCCACTGCTACTGTTGCAACTGCGCTGGCTCCCTCCTTGCACGAAGCCACACTCCTGCATTCCCAGTGTGCAGAGGCCAGAAGATGCCCATCACTGCTGCCACCGCTGCTGAAGCCAGAGCCCACAAGCACTATGCTGCTAACTCTGTTGCTGAACCCACTGCCTGGGCAGGAACCCAGGAGCCTAATTTGTCTGCTTGTTGCTGCTTCTGTCCAGAAGTGCTGCCATGAGCAGCAAAAAATTGCTTCTTCCCCCTTTCATTCTTCCTCTAATCTCCCACCCAATGCCTCCCATCGGCCACAGGCAGGACTTAAATGCAAGCTCCTAGGCAAGAGAATCTGGGAAATATTGTTTGCAGCCTTTCAATCTCCTGTGATTTAGAGGAGATAGGAATGGGACAGAGAGCCAACAGGCACATAACCAGAACAGCTCCTAGGATTACTATCCTGTCTTCATATAATTTGTCCCACATGGTGGATCGGTTCTGTTTTTTAATTCTTCAAGCCATACTATATGAAAACTGTTGTATGTAGCAAACATTTTGAAGGTTTTATACAATTGAAGATACAACAATGTAGGGGAAAAAAATCTCAAAATTAGGTACTAATGATGATTGTTCTCACAAACCAAGGGAAAAAATAAACAAACATTTTCATAGGGGTTCTCTCCTGGTCACGTTCTAGATTCTAGCTTTTCCTGCTTCCTTTGTTCAAGGTCCAGCCACCTCCCCCAGGCTCCTGCAGCCCCATATCTCCTCTTCTCCAAGTTACATCTCATACTGCCCACCCTGGCCCCACAATTCACTTACTCTGCCTTCTGGAAGATTGTAAATCAGTCCTTATTGATAGAGCCATCTAGCTTTCTCTGTGCTCTCACTTTTACCCATTAAGGTATCTTTTAAAATAAAATATCCATCCATCCCAGATACGAATTTTGCCACTGCTCTGCATGGTAAAAACAGTTGCAGTGAATTTTTGTCTTAAATGATCATTTCTTCTTTCAGCTATGCTTATGATCCTTCTTTGATGCAATTTTGGTAATGTCAAGGCTCTTCTTATTTGCAGCAAAATTATACTTTGCCCTGTACCGTATGGTACCATCCACTCAACCTGTGTGGCACTTGCAGACATTGTTGTAACAGTGTGCATGCTTAGTTACATAGTAAAATAAATTTCACACATTGTTGGAAAGTTAGTGTGACACCTGTGATGGTTTTCAGCACACCAACTGAGAACCTCTGAAGTAGCAGATATAATTATAAGTGTGGCAGCAAATACAATGAATAAGACATTAGTCCTTACTTTCAAAGAGTTTCCAATCCATGTCCAGAAAATAAGACATATATAAAAAATATAAAATAAAGCAAAATGCTCAAAGGTCCACTAGGGGGAAAAAACAACAACAAAGAACCATGGGAGTTTGGAAAGGACTTTTGTAGGAAGTGGCCCCTTAGCTGAACCTTGGAGGATTGGTTTGGACAGACAGTGAAAGGGAGGGAAAGAAAACTGAGGGTGGAAGGATGCCAGAGGAGGGGACATGGAAAAAGAAAAGTATGGCCACATTCAAGAAACTGTGAGTTGTTAATATGACTGTCTTGAAAGTCTAAATGACCTGAATGATTTTTTTCATTCCTATTTTTGTGTAATTTCTACATAGAGTTAACAATCACTGCTAGTGATGAGCCACGAATCTAGATGCATTGCTTTATTTTCATCTACCTCCTTCAGATACAAGAGGTTGAGGATAAAAATACAAGTTCATAAGGGAGAGAGACTATTTGTAAAATACCTGGGAACCCCCTAAGGGGGAAACGAGGGTGCTAAAACAAACAGGGTTTACCTGTGAATCTGGGTCAGGTTGCAGAGGAAAAGCCCTGGGATATTTAAGATGCTTCACTTTTCTTTTGTCTTAGTAATTAGTTCGTCTTATCTTATTCTCTTTGGGTCTATGAATCTTCTCTATCTCCTCTTCATTGACTTCTGATCTTCCTAAAATTGGTTAATTTGACTCTGCTTTCCTCTGTTTTCCTGGCCTTGTTTTTATACTTGATAATTTGTTTGATTTCAGATCCTGATATCCCTTTTTTATCTAAAATGCTGTTTCCAAATGTAGCCTAGAAATCTAAAGTAGATTCATGATTGCTTCCCTCCTTTCAATAATTCTCAAGCCTGGAGTGGTACCACCCCAGTGAAGGCATCTGGAAATGGGAAGGACTAGTGTTCTTTGTTGCCACAATGATTTTGGGGCACCATCAGCATTTAGTGGGGAACAGGGGCACAAGCATGCTAAAAGTTCCACAATTCTTAGAATATTCTGACACAAGAAGGATTTTCTCATCTAAAATGCTAATAATCCTCTTCATTGAGACATAGTGCTTCTTTTTTTTTTTTTTTTTTGGAGGATGATTAGCCCTGAGCTAACATCTGCCGCCAAGCCAATCCTCCTCTTTTTGATGAGGAAGACTGGCCCTGAGCTAACCTCCATGCCCATCTTCCTCTACTTTATACATGGGATGCCTACCACAGCATGGCTAGCCAAGCGGTGCCTTGTCCCCACCCGGGATCTGAACCGGCGAACCCCGGGCCGCCAAAGCAGAACGTGCGAACTTAATCGCTGCACCACTGGGCCTGCCCCTATTGCTTCTTTTGATATCTTCATTTGTAGGCTTATTAAACAGGCCCAAGCACTTCAGCAGAATGGACTAAAAAGTTTTGCCCTAACAATCTAGTATCACGCCTTGTACATATGTATTTTTTTAATGAGAAATTGAGAGGGGCTTGTTGATAAGATAACAGATTTATTACTGTGGTCCAGGAAGGCAGAAATTCAGACCTAGATCTTTAGATTAACCCCTGCCTGCCCAGCATGCTGTTTACCCCCACAAGGGCTTCACAGGCATTTTGCAAATTGTCTTTTTCCACCATCAATCTACTCCCTCCCTACCCCCCACCATGAGGTTGCAGAAAGAATCATACACAGAAAGAACCACAGCAAAACAGGGACAAAAATATCATGTCATTAATGGCTGAAAGCAGGCCTGATACATCAAAGAGAGCCTTTATAAAAAGTTTAGATTGGAGACTAAGGTTTACATGAGGTGGACCATTTTGAGCTTTCTACTCCTACTTGGCCTACACCTCTGCCCTCATACACACAGATGAAACTTTCCAAGTGGCTGAATTGAGAAAGAAAGCTAAAGAAGGAAAAGTATTGGCTAAGCAGCCAGGATAAGCGTTAATTTAATTTAGCAACTTGGTCTAATTTATCAACCAGAGACAAGTATAGAAGGAATCAGAAATGGGAAAAGAAAGAAATGTGACTGTGCTTGCCTAGAGATGCAGATCTTATCTAGTCTCCATCCTAGAGAGAGATGCAAGAGACAGAATAAGCAAGAGGATAAAGGAGGCTGAGCTTAAGAATAAGCATGAGCTTCCTAAGACTGGAGTGATCCTGCTCAGTAGAAACCTGTGATCTAAAGAATGACTTTGTCTCTGACACTTCATTTTCTTTCTTCCTTCAGGAAGATGGAGAACCAAGAAGAGGGTTGGCATAAACTGGCCTTGGAAGATGAGTAGAAGAAGTCTCACGCCCTATATGTTAAGCCCTCGTGTGCTTTCTGATCAAAGGTGACCATAAATAGTGCTGTAGGGTGTTTTGAACTGAAGTTTGGTTTGGAAGGTGTGAGATGCATCCCAGAAAGAAAGATGAATCTATATGAAAAATTATGAGGAATGGGCATAGTGAAGAAGAGAAGGGCTGACTAGTTATCTACCAGTAGACGTGGCGATATTTGGTTAAGAAGCAGATGTAGAAACTGGGAAGAGGAAGGAGTCAAGTTGATTTCCAGTTTTCAGAGTGGGACTATCCACTAAAATGCAGAATATGGGATGAGGAACATGTTTGGGGCAAGATTATTTCTTTTTGACATCATGTTAAATCTAGATGAGGTGGGACATCTAGATGAAGATGTCCAGGAGGCCATTGGTATGTAGGTCAGGTACTCAGTGAAGAAGTCTAGACCAATTATTTCCTTGTCTGACAGTAACAGCCTACCCATTCGTCAAGGCCCAACTCAAATGCTTGCTTTTACTCACTCTTATGGGTCAGAATTCCATGTAACTGTTCCCAACACACTTCATACTACTTCTGACAAAGCATTTATCGCATTTTGTTGTTCCTAATTATTTTCATGTTACATGAAGTCTTAGATCATGACTAATTCATTTTCATATCCCCAGTACTTTGTACAAGCTAAATAATGCTTGTTGAAGTAAAGTTAATAAATATTTTGTTAAATGGTTGTCAGACTGTTCTGAGAAATTTGGCAACACATATGATACTTAAGGCACTTGGTAGATTGTAACTAGTCAATACTCTCTATTCATTGGTCTCTTTTTGTTTCTTGAACAAGCCAAGCTGATTCCCATTTTAGATCTTGGCACTAACTGTTCCCTCTGCCTGGAATGTTGATACAACAGTTCTTCCTATTGTTATTCCATATTTTCATATGAGCTCCTCAGAGAGACAGTCCAATCTAAAGGAATGCCATCCCACCGAGAAAACTATCTCATCACTTTGTTTTGTTTTCTTCATCACACATATCACTACCTGATATATTTATTTGCTTCTTGTTTGCCTGTTCCCACAGAATGTTATGTCCGTGAGAGCAGAGAACGCCTTCTGTTTTATGGACAGCTAGAGTCCTAGTGTCTAGAACAAGCAGGCCCTCAATACACATTTGTTGAGTGAAGAAATGAAGCAGGGACTGTCAAAGGACAGGGAAGATGTTGCTATGAATATTTGCAAAAACCTTGGATTTACTCTAATTTTAATTTGAACATTGAGAAATACAGACTAATGTGGGGAGTCACCATGCCTTCATGTTTTCTCTCCCTGCTTGCAGTTTTCTCACTTTAGCGAATCCTGAGGCGAAGACTCAAGAATCCTGCTGTCTTTTATTTTCACAGCTGAGTTGCTGTGATTACAACTTCAGTGATGATAGACTGGATTCTTTCTAGGATCTCTTTGTTAGAGACTTTATCTTATTTAGTGCTTCTCATGAATACGAAAAAACATAGGTATGCCATTATTGCGGGTTCAAGAATGACTTCCATAATAACAGGAAAACGGATAGAACATCTGAAAGAACCATATGCAGCACAACTGTTGCTGCCTCCAGAAAGATGTGACCAAGACTCTGTAACACCCTGACTGCACAGTTTGCAAATTGCCTAGTTAAGTCTGGACTCAAACTGTGTTACCCATTTTTAAACTGTGTGAAATTTCTTAATACTTTAGCGTTGCTAGGGTGAGCCCATTTACTGTGACAAAAGGATTACCTTTAGTCTTTTAATTTAAGTAAGTAATATTTCTTCTTTAATGATTCTAACAAAAGAAAGCTATAGTTTATTACCTATGGATGAGAAAAAGAGGACTCTGAGGCACATTAGGTTCTAAGAGGAGACAACATGGGTACACGTGCATTGAAGCACATAGCAGATATGGGAGGCAGCATAAAGAAATCGTTAGGGGACAGGGCCTAGAAACACCAATCTCAGGTCATGAATATATATCTATAAGTAGATTTGAACGTTTCATAAAATTAAATTTAAAAATTTGAAAACATTTTCTCCTCATTTACATGTTTAAGTATTTACCTTTCTTTAATAATAGTAATTAGTATTCATCAAAGGGTTTGGCAATGATGGCAGTAGCTATTAAAGATTGATTCTTTAAAAATACCAAAAGGATAGATCTTTTCAAATTGCACTCATTTACGTATTTTTAAAGGTCCTTCTTGAACATTTTTTCTTGTTCTTTTTGGCACTAGAGTGCTAACACATATTCTATTCCGTGTTTTCATTTTCTTTGAATGATACTCCCTTCCCACCTTCTTCTGGAAGTTCAGGTCTCTGCCAGCTGCAGTTCTCTAGATTTGTCTCCACCTTTCACATTTCATTCTTCAAAGATCTCTTGAGATTTTTTGGCATCTATGCTCCACTTAATTTTGCTTTAGAATCTTTAACTAGTAGTCAGTCCCAAAAGACCCATCAAACTTCACATGTCTTACTGACAAACAGACATTGGATTTCCCATTGATTTTACTGATCTCCTGGGAGGTGTGCTCCCTGAAGGCAGCACTTTATTTTCACTGAAAAAGGCACAGTTAAATGATATGGGAAAGGCATTTCTGAATTTTAAAACTAGTCCTAAAATTGGCATTGGGTCAGGACTCTGTGTAGAAACGATTCTACTTTTCTTACAAAATGAAATTATCTTAATTTTTACGATAACATCAGAGACAGGTTTGCTGTTATTTACATTCGGTCTCCTGTCCTAAGTCATAGAATTAATTCTTGCAGGAGGAGATCTTGGAAATGAACTTATTCTGTACCCCATGGACAGAGACTAGGATTTCTTTGGAGGCCGTCTAGTTACTTCTTTGGAGGCCCTTTAGTTACATCTCCCTAAGAACTATCAGGGAAGACAATAGGTAACTGACTTTAAAATAGCTTTGTTCTGCTTTTAGGAAACCTCCAGTCACTTATCCTCTCCAGTCTCTCCTCTAGATACTTCTCTGTGCCTTCCTTCTTAATCAAACTTCCTTTCCCCTCAAACCTTTCGACTGTGACTTCTGGAAACCTCACTGTAGGACATTCACTCCATTTCTTTGCTTCCATCAAAATTTGGCTTTCTCTATTGCTTTCCTTGAAGCACTCAAGTGGAGGCTGGTCATTTTCCCAAAGGCTAATTTATCACAAGATTTAGAGGTGAGTTTGAATGCTTTTAGCTCCACATTGACTATTTCAAATCATTGCTCCTCTACCCTAATATACGGAACTTTCCATCCAGCTCTATCATCTTCTAACAATCACCACCACATTAATTTCCAGAAGTTCTCCATTCAAATTCCATCATTGTCTTATTTGACTTTCCTTCCTTGCACATGTGGTTGACCTGTCTATCATTTGAGCCTCACAGGTTCTTGATTTCCTCAGCTTTGAGAACCTGTACTTTTCTTGAACTCAACCTCACGCCACTTATATCCTAGATGTTTTTTATGGCCTCAACTACTCCATATCAAAAATAATAAGCTTCAGTATGCTTATTCCCTGATTCTTATTTTGATGCTTCAAAATATCTCATCCTTACTTCTATTTTACTTGTTCTCTGACCTCAGAGTGCTCTAGACCTTTTATCTATTTTCCAAATTTATCAATTGTTCCTGTCTTAACTTTCTTAGTTGACTAAATCACATGACATATGATATAATACAAGTACATTCAAGTTAATAACTTTAACTTCCTTTAGCATCTGACATTAGGACTCTGAAAGTCCTAATCCTGCATCAATGCTATTGTTGACTTCTCCATTCCTATACTCTAGCTGGTGAATACTGCTGGAGAAAACCTAGCAACCAAGAAGCTGGTGCTACTACAAATGTACAACCTCTAACCTCAGCAGTATCCTCAGGAATGAAAATAACCCTTTCATGTGATGCTATTCTGCTTCCTCTGCCATCTCCTATTCACACTTCTAACACCATTCAGAGTTCCTGCTCCCCTACATGTTCCTTTATTCTCAGCAGACCACCTCATGTCCTACCTTACGGTGAAAGTAGATCTTAGAAACAAGTGCACACAAACACACAAAACAAAACTTCTTTTAATTTGTTGCCACCCATCCCACAACACAATCATCTTCTTCAGCTACTTCTTCCTTCTCATATATCTCAGTAGAACTCTATACCACCTCCTGTCTGGGGCCAGTCTTTTTCGTGTGCTTTGGCTATCATTTCTGCCTGCCACATTTTTTGGTTGCTTCTCCTTTTCTGATACTTCACCTTATTCTTTTCTCTGTATCATTCCTTTTAGCATCTATAAACAGACTCAAGTCTCTCTCTTTTAAAAAGAAATTAATCCACGTGTTTACCTCTAACTTTTATCCACCCATTCTTCTTCCTTTCAGTCAAGCTACTGTTAAGATGCTCACTTTTGCCATTATTGCCCACTCACTTCTGAATCCATTTCTGGCTTTCATATCTTTCACTCTATGGAAGAGATTCCAGCTCTTTGCTCATTCCAATGCCTTTTTAATGTGATTCTTCTGCAACATAACAATGTTGACCACTTCTTCTTAAAGCTGTTTTCTTTCTTGACTTTGGCAACACCAGTCTCTATTGCATTTTCCTTTCTCTGAGTCTGTTTCCAGGCTCTTCTTACTCTCTCCACACCATGAATGGTGCTTTTCCTCGGGATTCCATCCTTCACACTTTTCTTTCTGTACACTTCCATGGGGATCTCAACTACCCTCTTGGCTTTGACCACTACTAATACTTTGACAACTCCTAGCCTAGTTACGTCTGTTGAGCTCCAGATTTGATGCAGATAACTGCCTATCTATAGCTTGTCTAGGATATTCCATAGTCACTTCCAAATTAGCAAATGTATACATTATCTAACCCCTAAATATAAACCAAATAACCCTCAGAGATTCTATTTCTGGATTAGTCAAGGCTTTGAAAGACACCATTAGTCCAAGAAAGAACCCTGGGAGTCATGCTTAAGTCCTTCCTCTCCCTGATTTCTTCACCACCTCACCCATCCCCCATATTAAATAAGTCATTGTCCTGCTAATCCTCTATCTATGCACATTTGCATTTAAATCTCCATATCAAATGCTCACACATTCATTCTACTGTTCCTAATCTCTCAGTAGATCTGTTGATAGCCTCTTAAATGATCTGCCTACCTTCAGGCTTGCATCTCCCAATCCAGCTCCTTCCTGCTGTCAGACTGATTTTTCTAAAATGCATGTCTGAGTAAGCTAATTCCCTGCAAAAACAATTCAGTGGTTCTCAATAGTAATCAGGAGTAATTTCATATTCTACAACAAGTTATACAGGCTTTTCATAGTTGAATTCTTCATCCTTCTCCAGTTTCATCTCTCAAGTATCTCCCCTGATGCTCTGTTCTCACACTGTTCTAGCTACTTGCAGGTCATCAAACATGCCCTGTCTTCTCGATACAATGTCTTCACCCAAGTCCTTTCATCACATGGATAATATCTACTCATTCTTCAAGACACAGTTTCCTCATCTTTTCCTTTGAGAGGACTTCCTACCCTTCTCCACCTTGGTCTGACTAGGTCTCTTTATTTATGTTCTCATAAGTCTATGCTTACTTCCATCATAAAATATATCATACTGCTTCTTATCATACACAGGTTTGTAATTATTTATATTCTGTCTCCCCCATTAGACTGCAAACTCCTTGAGGCTAGGAGCTAGGTTATTCACCTTTGAATCTCCAACCTCTAGCATAGTGTCCTGTATAATTTAGGTGCTCAATAAATATAAAAGAATCAATTAGGAAAAACACCCATGACCACTGCTTAAAAACCAGAATTATCATGAGGAGTTTAGATAAATCATTATAAGAAATTAAGAAAGCCAGAAATTATTCAAAACATTACAATCTTTCTCAATTTTCCCTCAAAGGGGACAACCCTCATTCCTATAAATCTTGGGTCACTCCCAGAAGAAGAATACAAAAATAGATGACATAAAAATGCTATTCCTACATTCTGAGTTCTTCATTCCTCAATTTACATGAGATTAAGACTGGGATATTGTCTTTATTTTATCAAGCTCAGTAAATGTAAATATGTATGTATACACATGCTTCTATTATAAATAGCTATTCCTTTGAAAGAAGTCATTTTTTTTATAGATGAGCTTGTAAACTGGGAGGTAAATGATTATGTGTTCTCAATTTCCTAGTTTTATCCTGAGTTCAGAATAATACTTCCTCCAAAAAACAATGGGAGTCAGTATGAGCGGTCTCTGCTTTGTGATAGCCTTTCCAGTGACTTCTGTCACTTCTAATAGAATGTTTAATTAAGCCAGTCATATTAGGTAAGAGATAACTTTGATGTGTTAAATGTCTAAATTAACAGCAAGCTCTCAATATGGAAATCTGTTTCTTTTTCAGTTTAATCGTCCAAGCTAGTATTGTGGTTCTGTTGTATAAAGTCATCAGAGGATCAGGCTTCTTATTGCTCTTATTGACTAGGATGTTGCCCTCATCTGCATGGCCTACCAATGGCTTGCTACCATACCCACCAACCAGTGGGAAAGGGAAAAGGGGCATGCCTTTAAGGTGTGTTTTAGAAGTTGAATACCTCACTTCTGCTTACATTTAACTGTCTAGTAGTCTTTTGGCATAGTAACTGCAAGGAGACTAGGAAGTGCAATTTTTATTCTGAATGACCAGGAACCCAACTGAAAATTGGGGTTTTACTACTATAAAGAAAAGGGAGGGGGCTGACCCGGTGGCCAAGTGGTTAAGTTCGCACGCTCCACTGCAGGCGGCCCAGTGTTTCATTGGTTCGAATCCTGGGCATGGACATGGCACTGCTCTTCAAACCATGCTGAGGCAGCATCCTACATGCCACAACTTGAAGGACTCACAACGAAGAATATACAACTATGTACCGGGGGACTTTGGGGAGAAAAAGGGAAAAATAAAATCATAAAAAAAAGAAAAGGGAGAACACATATTGTCAGACACTTAGCTGTCTGTCACATCACCTCTTTAGCCACTCAGATAGCCCTACCTACCCTTCTTCCTAAACACAGGACATATTTATGCCCTTCACTGTGATATGTAGTCCCTGTATAAAGTCCAAAGGTGACTGTTTATAAATTAAAGGAAAAGGTATCAGCTTTCCCCAATACTCAACTATATATACTAATCATACAGTATGAATAGGATACCTGTAATAACCCCCTTTTGGAAAGGAAAAACTAGGAAACACACAGACACTTCTGTTTTTGTTAATTATAAAATCCTCCAACTTCCTGCCCTGGAAACATAATAGAGTTCTTTGTTCAGTCTCTGGATCTGTTCTCTGGAGGCACTTGTTTATCTGGTGTCCTCCATGGTCCCTTGGTTTACTTGGAGAGTAAACCAATTACAATGGACTTTCAGAGTTCATTTTCCATCATGGCTATGTGTGAATGGGCACAGGGCATAGATCCTTGGGTGAGGGGAGCTGGCTGGGAGGAAAGTGCACAGCTTCTGCAGCTACCTCCCGATAGTGCAAGTTTGGGTCCAGGGTTTGCTTTAGGGATCTAACTATCAACACAACCTTTGAAGGAAGGTTTGTCATTTCTTTGGCAATATAATTCTCTCAAAATTGTAGTAGACTCCCAATATATTTGCTTTTGATCAGTTTTGTAAGCAACTTGACTCAACCAGAGATCTTATTTAGGTAAGATTTTTAAGTCTGAGCACTCCCCGACTTTTATTTACTGGGTTTTGGGCTCTGTCCTCCTCCTGTGCTACCTCATCATTTAACAGCAGCAGCTTGAGGTTGAGTGAAACAATTGTCTTTGGTGTGAAGGCAATACCCTTAATCTAATTTTTCACCCCTGAGTTGGATCTCACTATTTAGCTGCCATGGGTTGGGGTTAAAATTTTATCTCCTGCTTAGGCTGCCTCTGAAGAGCTACCTTCAATAGCTGCTTCAGTGTACGAAAGTGTTAACAGGGTGACTGTGAGGCTCCTCCCAGACTTTTGGTCAATTTAGCTGGCAAGCCATGGGCAGAGAACCTTCTTAGTGTAACTGTAATCCCCTTTCGGTTGCCTAGCTGTAGCCAGAGCTCCTTTCTCTTGTGGAGGCTTTGCTGAAAGCGGCAAGTGGCAGCCAACTGACACCAAAGATCTGAGATGTTTCTATCCACTTTCTTTGGAGTTATAGGCTTGGATGGCATGTGGTCTGCCTTCTATGACATCACAGGCAATATTTTTACCAAATTTTTCCCATGACCTAGCAAGACTCACCAGATGTATCACTGTCTCCTGCTGTGGAATTCTAAGCTGGGGAACTCTGCTGTTCTGTTCTCTTCATCCCCTCCTCCAAGTACCAATTTTTATATTAGTTGTGATATAGGTTTGGCAGCTGTGATACAGGTTCAAAATAAGAGTCATTTAAACAAACAAAAAAAAGACTATTTCCTGTCATAGAATAAGTTGGTAACACAGCTCAGCTTTATATGGTTGTCAGTACTCGGGTTTCTTCTATTTTGTTTTTACCTCATCACTAGAGTGTGACTCTTCTGATCCAAGAGACCTCACCACCACATCTGCATGCTAGCCAGAGAAAAGAGGATAAGGACCCACTTCACTGACATTCACACACCAGACACCAAACTCTGTTACAATGGCTACTGATAAAGATGCAAAGGAGGCCGGGCAACACACAATGGATTCTGGGTAGCCAGAGGTGGGGTGGGGGTGGGAAGTGATAACCAGTCAGCCACAATCATCTACTCTAATGTTGAGAATTATACATGATAGCTCTTAATTTTCATTTTAAACTTATACTTATGTGAGTTGCAACATTAAAGAAAAAAATACACAAATAAAATTACGGAATGTTTTCCATTCCATTCATAAGACCCTAGTCTTTGATGGAGTTTCAGCCTGACGGAGATGAGAGGCAGAGGTCAGCAGGATAGAAAGCTCTGGATTAGACTTTATTTCCAAAATACTTTCCTAATAACCGAATCAAAAAAACCCACACCTTATATGTTATTTAATTTGTCTCTGGGCAGGCCTGAATTTAAGATATCATGGGTAATTTTCATTTAAACACCCCCATGAAAAGTTATTTCATCAAATCCCTCTATTGAATTTAATGTCTTTCAGTTTTCTAGCCAAAACTAATCCCTCAAGCTGTACATTTCCCTTATGTAAGATCCAGCACTCACAATTAGCAAATTCTTTGAGAACTGAGATTGTACATTTTTTGTTAGTAGATACTTTGTGATTCTTTTTTTAACTTAATGACCTAAAGAGTTACATTAATGCACTTAAAGAGTTACTTGGTTGCATACTTTCTCATCTTCTATTTTTGTCAGTGCATGTGTCTGAGAAAGGATAATGGGACTCTATCAGTCGAAGAGAACACAGATTATCAAGTTCAACACTTCACAGCCTGTCTTGGCCCTGCATCCAAATGTTTTAGAACTAAAGATGGGATTTACTGACTATTTTTAACCTCCTAGGACTGGAGGACAGGGAGGGAAAAAAAAGGAAGAGGTTTTCTTTTAACTTAGTACAAGGTTTATAATGGGAATGTAATGGATAGTTTCAGAAAACAGAATAGAAGAATCTTTCTGAAGAAACCATGACAGGCGGCTTCATAAGAATTTTGCTCTTGAAGCCATGCTCTTACTATATTCTTACATGTCAGGCTATTCTGAGGACTTGGTATTCATTTTCCAAATAATTCACATTTTAATGTATTTACATAAGTAATTTACATAAAATTATTTTTAGAAATCATGATCAGTTCCAACCTGTCACATGATTATCTATGGTTTAATTCCTGTGAAAAGCAATTAAGTCTGTCTGGACTCTAGCTATGATGATCTCTAATTTTGTAGACCTCTAACTTGTTCACACATTTAGAATGACCTTCTGCGTCTTTTTATCTATGGCAACTTCTAGTGTTAGATGGCTTGGGTACAAAAGCCCACCAATACATAGTGCTTGAAATGTATATTAAATAGGTATGAAAAAGAGAGGGTATAAGTTGATACAAGAAGCATTAACATACAGTGTTCTCAAACACTCCACCTAGGTTGCCTTCTTTCACTTCTCCTTTCATATCTCATAATTCAAAATCCTGGGGAGCTGTCCCTGCAATGTTTCTTCTCCTAATCACAAATACCTAGACCCAACACATCAGGTAATATCAGATATTTAAAAAAATGAAACAACAAACAGCCTCGGAAAGCCAGCAGCTTCAATTTATTTGAAGACATATATATATATATATATATTTTCATTCTAAGACTATAAGACTGTAAACCAACTTTTTAAAAAATCCCAATCTTTTAATGTTATACTAGTCTGTGATCACTTGTTTTATTTATATAAAATTGAAGTCATATCCAAAGAGATCATTTAGTTATAATTTCTTAATCAGAAGGAAAAAGTTTTAGATAGGATATAAGAAAAGGACAAAGTACACCTGGAGTTTCTCTTTCTTTTCTTTGTTATTTCTTAATTATACTCATTTGCAGGCCATAAAATGAACAAAAGGATTCATTTAACCATGTCATTAGGTACTAAACATTCAGTTGTTCATTCATTCACTTCATACATTTCGCTAGTGCCTACCAGGCACCGCAGAGCCACAGATGAAAGCAGCAGCAGCTCGCAGGCAAGTGAGGAGATGAACAATGGCCATTCAGTTCCAGGGCTGCAGTGGGGGAGGCGGGTGAGGGAACTAATGAGTTCTTGTTATGTTCTAGTCATTGCGGTAGATGTGTCTCATAAAACTAACTCATTTAGTCCTTATAACAACTCTCTGAAAAAGATATTATTAATCCCCAAAGAAACAAAAATTCAGAGAGATTAAGTGACTTTCCCAAAGTCATGAAACCAATATGCAACAGAGCCATAAATCCAACTCAGATCTTTCTCACGTCACAGTTGTACCCTATCCACTACACCCAGTGGCCTCCTTGAGCTTTGCAAGGTGCCACGAGTGCCAAGACTTTCACCCTGCCTAAGGAGCCAGCGACATTTTCACTAAATGGGACAGCTGAAGTCAAGTCTTATGGGATAAGCATGAGTCCCATGGGTGGATACTGTTGTGAAAGTCTTTCCGGACAATGGAAAGAACATACGAAAGACATAGAGGCTTGTGGGAAATGTCAAGTTTAGGGAACTGCAAGTGCTTTAGCACAGAAAAGCCACGTAGACTCTGGAGGCAGGCTACAGATATTCGAATCCCAGGTGCTGCACTTCTTAGATGTGTAATTCGGCAAATCTTCAACCTCTCCTTTCTTACCTATACAATATGGATAATAATAGGACCTACCTAGTAAAGTTGTTGAAAATTAAATGACATAATATATGTAAAGTACTTTACACTGTGGTTGGAACCCAGGGAAATCTCCACAAATATTACATATTATTATTCTGAAATAGCTGGAATATAATGTGCAGGGGAAATATTGACTGGAGACAAGTTTAGGTTGAAAAGTCAAGACCAGATCATCAAGTGCCTCCTATTTTATATAACTGGGGACATCACTGAAGGATTTAAAGTGTGCTTATGTATGTATGTGTTTTTTATAAAATTAGTTCTAGTTCATTTAAAAATATCTTTGTGATGTCAGTGTGAAGAACAAATTAGAAGAAGTGAGACCTGAGTCAAGGAGACCGACTCTCTGATTATTGCAATAAATCCAGGGAAGGTATCATAAGGACCTGAACTTGAACTGAGTCAGTGGTGATGGAGAAGGACAGGCCTGAAAAATACTTAGGAACTAGTCTTTGTAGGACCTGGTTAATAGTCAGAGAGCAGAGGTGGGCTAGAGGGGTTGGTGGTGCCAATGACAGGGATAGGCAATATAGGAGGAGAAGCAGGCTTTGAAAAATGTGCTTATGTAGTAAAGTCACATCTTGTTAAAACAGTAAAAGAAATTAATCTATTCAGTCGCAAAATATAGGTACTATTCTGTTTGAGTGACCCAGAGAATCTTAATTGAAGTTTAAAGCTAAAAATAAAGAAATTTTTATCAAGTAATTTAATCATAGAAAAAACACTTAAATTAACATTTCATTGGATAAAACTAATAACTGGTTTAACATCGTTCACATTCAACTTCTATATAATACACCCCTCCACACACACTCACACACACACGACTTTTAAGTAAGGCATAAATTCATAAAAAGAGAACACACCTACAGAGGTTAAATTACAGTCATGATTTTATTAGTCAAGAATGCAAAATTGGGTGGCCACATCAAGCAGGAGCAGATGCTGCACATTCCAGCATAGAGTCCCTTGGTTCCCAAAGTCCCCAAGTGGGCACATAAAGGCAAATGACACTGTCAGAACCAGATAGGGTCTCACTAGATGTATAACGTTCTATTCTTACTGCACCAATGACCAGTATTTACCCCTGGCTTACCTATCTAAGGAGAACTTACACCAATACTCTATACGTTTATTTACTGGACTATATAAAAGCATAGCTATCCCCTGGCTTGTGACCCCTGGTCGAGATCAACAAAGCAATTCTCTTTGGAAGAGAGGCTTCTCTTTGGAAGCCCATTTCACCATAATTCTAATTCATTATAAGCATTGAATAAGTGCTAACTACCTATAATCAAGTAGGCTATAATACAGTTAGGGAATTTGATTGCAGGTATTTATTTTTAAAACAAATCCTTTAATTCTGACACATTAAATCAAATGCTAGTTAACATGAACAGTCAACGTTTTTGTGGGTAGCAGTATGTTTTGATATCTGGAACATTTATAGCCTTCTCAATGTCCTGTGTACTAAAATGTTTTTGGACTGTTAATTATCCTCTAGAAAAGTTTTCTAATAATAAAATAAATATAGGAAGAATAAGCCAAATATTAAATATTGATCTTGTAATCATTCATTAAGATGTTAACATATATGAAATTTAATACTACCTTTAAGGTATGAACATTTATCCAGGTCATAATTTCAATGAAAGGGCATCTAAGAGAAACTGTTTCAATCGTCAACCACACGGACGGCACAGAGCAGCTTCAGCACCAGGGATAGTAATCTCCTTGTAATAGCAAATGCCATTATACAGACGAGTAAATGCTATCTAACTTCAAATTAGTTGCTAGCTTTACATGAGTGAGTATAACATGATAGTTAAGAGCACAACCACAAGGGAAACAGTGAATAAACGTTTTTTTGTCGTTGTTCTTGTTATTATTTTTGTCATATGTGAAGTTGATGCAATACAAAGATAGTTATATTTCTCTATAGTTACAGACACCCACAAAATGAGGAAAATTAATGGCCCTAATTAAATATTTCTTGTTTTATTATTTATTTAATATACTATTTCAAAATACATCACAATGGACCATCATTTCTTAATATTAGCAAAATACAAGAAATAAAAACATAAAAACCATGAATTAAAGTTTTTTGATCAAACTAAAGTTCATGGCCAATTTTTCTTTTAAAAGCACAAAATTGCAAAGCAAAATCATCTTTCCAAACATAGCCATAGGATTCCTATGTATTATAATTTCTCATAGGAATTTTCACTGGTGAATTTTTTCTGCATGCTTTGAAGAATAAAACAGTGAACTGTTGGCCAGTTGTAATATATTACTTAACATTATACATACTTCTAAATGAGAGTGAAAAAAGAACACCAAAGGCTCCAAGTATAATATAAATTACTATATTTAGTAATTTTCAGAAATGATCAGAATGTGTTAATATCCACTCCAAGAATGATTGCAAATCCATTCATTGAATTTCTTTACATCTCAACTTTTAAAGTATAGTTGTTCTGAAAAAGTTGGCCAATTTGGAAAAAAGCCATTGGTATACAAATATATATGTAATAATCTGTAATTATTACAAATATGTAATATGTAAAAATAACATGTAATATGTAAATAGGTAAATTTGAATTAACATGTATTCTTTAGAAATTAGGAAATCTGGGTTCTGCACAATTTTGCATATGGTCTTTTATTTCTTTATATGCCAACAACTAATGTAAACATTTTTTGAGGCCACCAATGTTCAACAGTTTTAATGGGTGGATCCATGTCTATGTTGACATATCATGGTTAGTATACCAATTTATAGTTAACAGGCATCTAAGTGTGATGCTGGACCTGGAAAATTAGTACTCAAAAATCCAGTTACCAGGAATGCATAGTGGAATGGCCAGAATTCAGGAAATACATAGGTATCTAAACCACTGGTTTATTAACCCAACAGCCTATAACTGTTTCCATGAACTGAGGGGCACAAAGCTGTTGGGAGAAGAGGTACACAATACTTGCAGGAAAAACAATTTGATGGCAAGGCCTGACCCCTTACTGGCATGCCACTCCTCCCTTCTGGAAAGAACCAATCTTGAGTGAGCCTGGCTTGAGGTTCACTGGTGACTACCACAAACATCTAGCTAGTGGCATTGGTTGGTCTATTGAATGTAGAGATGGAAAGCAGTTACCTGATGTCAGTAATTTGTTCCTGTCTACAAGGTTGAGGGTTTTGCCTAGTGTTCATATGCACATTGCAAAAGTACAATTTATCTATCAAACTTTAGCCGGTAAGTTAGTAAACTCAAGACATAGGAAACAAGAGCAGAGTCAGTAATTTCAGTCCCAACTGAAACCGTGCATATTGAACATCTAATAATGAGTGCATAAATCACTGATTTACAGGAGTTTTTCTTTCAAACTATTTTGCAGTACCATGAAAACATGATGTAAATACCAAGAGAAATTTGTCTAGAGAGTTGACAAACCTTTACCTTGCTGTCCAATTAGAAAATGGACTACAGGAAAGAGTCTTCTAAAAACTGGCTAAGATATTTATTGCCAGAATCTTTCTGAGAGAACTGTTTGGCTCAACCTATATTCCCTTACCTCAACCATGTACTCCTGCACATCTGTCCCTCAGGCATTGATGCCTTCCTCCAAAGGACCCAAATAAATACACTGAAACTCAGGCATAAAAGTTGCCTTAAAACCTTTTGAGGATCTCAAATTTGGCCTTATGTTTCTCTTTCTTTTTGTTAACTCATGTTTCTAGATTCTTGACTGTTTGCCCAACTTTGGATTGCCTTCTTGCTCTGTCCTTGAGGATCTGTGGTTACCTTGATTCTCCTTTTCAAGTTTGCCCCAACTATGGCTTGTCTCACCAGTTTTGATTCCTGACTACTAGCTCTGGGCATTGAACCACCTATCCTTTTAACAACCCCCCACAGCTTGTCACACATTTTACCAAAACCAGTTTACTGCCCTGAGTCAACAGTCATGGCTCACTACTGCCTGCATTCCTAGAACTGAGAGTAGTACTCATTCCAGATCGCTCCCAGAATTAATGCTATTGTTTTCTCCAGAGTACTCTGTACTTTTCAAAGCATGATCAAAATTTATCTCATCTGTGCTTACAACAATGTCATTACATAACAAGAGTTGTTCATTCTCATTTTATTGGTAAGAAAACTGAGACTCAAAGAAGCCAAATAGTTTACTTAATACTACACAGTGAAGATTCTAATAATTTGCATGCTAGTTTTGAGGAATTTAACCTCCTCAAAATTCATGTTTTAAAGAATTTAAGAGTCCTTTAGAGAAATGATTTTATTGTGATTTAAAAAGTCTTTGTTCTTCTTTCTTTAATAGTTGAGACAAGCAAATGTTATACCAAATCGTTGAATTTATTCAACTGTTAAAATCTCTTCCTGTTAATTTCTTTCCTTCTTTCCTTCATCCAATCATTTATTGAGCAGAGACTGTCTCATTCAGTGCTATGTTTCCTGTACCTTGGAACTATCTGTTCTGGTTGTGTGATTATATTTCCATTGGCATCTTCCTTACTCAAACATCAAACAGATTGCATTTTACAGTTCTAGAGTACTAAGCCCATGTCTCTCTAGTTAGCTTTCAAAATATTAACAGTAATATTTACATGTGAAAAGTTAATATATGTTTTACCATGATTCAATATAAGCATTTTTAGTCCAGGCATTAGTAGAGGTATTGAAACAATAAAGACATTATGAATTTTATAAATATTCCAGGTTAGGACAATTCCCAAGAGCTAGTAGACAGGAGAAGAAAGTAGAGATACCAAAATCTGTTGTCAATTCACATTTTAATAACTGAAAGCTATCTGGATAACCTCAGCTAGGAAGTTTATAGCATACGAATGATGCCATTAGCTCTGTGGGTTCCTGCCAGTCAACGTCAAAATTAAACATACATATAATTCGGAAAAGTTAATCCTCTAAAGTCCCACTGTCCCTTTAAAAGAGAAAGTCAAGGGAAAAATCTGTTGTGACATGAACTTAAAGTACCAAATTTTATTTACAAAGAAAGCAATAACAAAAAATTTAATGAAAATGAAAAGCAGAGAAACAGATATTGAAACAACAGGACAAAAGTCTGGTTTAAACCCTCGATACATTTTGGTGGACTGTTTACTTCTGCGGGTTAGGAAATTATAAAGGATTATCTTGTTATTATTATTTGCTTATCCTTTTGGCTTTTTTGTTTTTATAAAATCTCAGAGTGAAATTTCTAGTTCAAAATATGCCTTCTCTCCCTATGACTAGTAAAAAGCAAACTAAAGATATATTGCTAATTCGGTTTACATACTTAGAGGTAAAACATTTAAGTTTGAGATAGGAAAGGAATTGTTAAGATTCTTGTAAAATAAAGAAATATAGAATATATATTACATAGATATATATATTATATAGAATATATATTACACACACATATACAGGGCTATTTATTTTTAAAAAACTAAAGAAATCAATACTGTCCTATTTGCTCTTTGAAGAAGGGAAAATCAGATCAATGAAGGAAAAGAAAATAACTGGATATTAGTGTACTTAATTATCTAATTTGAAAACTCCCAAAATTCTACTATGTCTTATTTTTGTGCTAATGTATAATCACAGCTTCTATCATCTATTGAGTACTTATTACAGGCATTGTTCTAAATGCTTTATATGTTTTATCTGCTTGGATCTTCCAAGCAATACATATGAGATAAATATATTTTACAGATGCAGAAATAGGTTCAAGGGCAATTTGTCTGGATTTGAACCCAATCTATGTGATTTCAAAACCATTCTCATAGCCACTGTACTATACTTCAAAAGATTATTTGGGATTAGGATGGGAATGGTAAAACAAAATCATTGAAATGTTTAATTTTATACTGTAACCATGTGAGCTTTCTGTTGTGCTTATGAAAGAAAACACTACGGTATGAATTATGAGGGCAAATCATGTGGCCACCATCTTAATAAGCTTCACTGAGTGCAAATAGCCCGGAAACATGCTGTTATATCTTCTTGTCACTGCAAAAGAAATCAGGCTGAGTTTGCTTTAACAGAAACCAAGAAACTAATGATAAAGCTGTGGCCAGCATATGACTTTCCATCTACCTCTCACAAGCTTAGATTACCCAAACAGAAAAAAGGTTTTATACGCACATTCATGTATATTTAACAGATACCCAAACACTAAATGTGATTAAGCATCTCGATCCCTTAAGGTATCCTTTAACCTTACGATTATCTGTGCTATTTAAGATTTACTTTCACATTAACAGCAAAGAGGCCAAATACAATGTATACCTCAGAATGTATAAGATTAAACTCTCGGTAGAAGGTGCAGTCCACACACTCTGTTTTCCCTTTACCTCTCTTTTCTGATCCTTACGCTCCTGCCCGTTAAGTGAAAAGAGAGACACTACAGCAGTGGGAAATCAAAGCATAAACCTCAGATTGTCTCCATGTCCTACCTGCTAATTGATCAATGAGGCAGTTATTTCAAGCCATTCTTCCACTGTTTAATCCATGGCTGCTGGCACCGTTAGAGAAAGGCTCTAATCCAAAGCTTTATGCATCAGTACTAAGCTCGGATTGATTCTATGCACTGTTTCTTAGTGTTAGAGTTTGGTAAAGATGCTCTCTTTTACTTTGGAGAGATTCTACTAATGAGATTTCCATTCCAAAAGACTCTGGACATTTCCTCATAGCATTGTTTTCCTCCTACTACCCAGAGAATGTATTTTTTATTATAATTATGAAGACATATCATGATAATACTTTCAACAGGGACTAGGAGATTAATGGTTACTAAGTTAGTTAGACATACAACAAAATCTTTGCCAGAAAAGCATAATAAGGAGTAATATATTAATGGGACTATGAAATTAAATTCTGGTTAATCTTAATGAATGTAATTAAAAACAATTTATTTATTCCAAGTAATTTTTGTCTAGAATTAAAATGATTCCAAGGGAACAAAAAGGCTAATGGAGTTTTTCTGAATCTTTATAGGCATAGACATATAAAACCAGATTGACTCTGGAAATCATCTCTTGGCAGGCAGCTTTCACCAAAACATGCAAAAACATGATGACTTTGTTCTTTTTAAATGAGCATTTCCAGTCTTTCTCTTTCATCTGTTAAATTTGGTAGAAATGCAATCATGGCCTCAGTCTAGGTTCCAATGTAGACCATGTGAGATAGTGAATAAACCTGAGGTCTTGGCTAGCCATAACTAAGATCAAATCTTAATTTTGTCATTTACTAAAACATGATCTTGCACAAATGACAACCTCTCTTCACATTAGTTTCCTCGTTTGAAAAATGTGAACAATAGTATCTTACTAGGAACACTGTAGTAAGGGTTAGAAATAATACATGTAAAAGTGCATGGCAGATAGATTTGTTAATCTCTATAATACAGTTGTCATGGTTAACAATAATCAACCATAAACTCCATTCATTAACATACTTTTCTTTCTCTAACACCTATATACCAAACACAACGGCAACTACATTGCAATGAATGTCATTGTGCAAAAGAAACAGAAACTTACTGGTCAATGTTTGTTAGTATGAAAACAATTATATATATTCTTTTCAAAAAAATGCTCAGCGAAGGGGTGTAGGTGACCACATATATTGTCATGTAAATTTCTTACTCTTGGCAAATGAGGCAGAGAAGATGGGAACCACTAATTTATTAAGCGAAAATTTGTCAACCTATGCTAACTGAAAAAAAAGCCAGAATCATTTTTTTTTTAATGTTGGAAATGGGTACAAAGTTTCAGATCACTTTCATCTAGGTGGGATCCTGAATGTACTCATCAAGGTGGCATGTAAGGTGGTAGGAATTTTAGCAGAGGAGACGGGGAGGACAGTACTATGGATAGAAAGAAGAACATGAGTAAGGGTCCAAAGTAGGAAAGCACAACCTATTAATTGAGAACAGAATAATTCAGGCTGGCTAAAGCATTGTTTCCCAACCTGGGGACCTCAGAATTATTGAAAGGGATCCATGAACACATATACATCAGGCATTGTTTGTGGACAGAATAAATATCAAACACATTTATGTCACTTGTATTTATACTAGTTTCCTAGAGCTGCTGTAACAAAAGTACTATAAACTTAAAACAACAGATATTTATTCTCTCACAATTCTGGAGTCTAGAAGCCCAAAAATCAAGGTATCAACAGGGCCATGTTTTTTCTGAAGGCTTAAGAGATGGATACTTCTTTGCCTCTTCCTAGCTTCTGGTGGTTGTCAGCAATCTGCAGCTTTCCTAGGCTCAGGGCTGTCTGCCTATGTCTTCACATGGCCTTCTTCCCTGGGTATCTGTCTTCACATCGTCTTCTCACTGTGTGCATTTGTTAGTCTGTGCATCTCTTTTCCTCTTCTTATCAGAACACCAGTCATATTCGATTAAGGACCCAACTAATGCCAGTATAACCTCATCTGATCTTGATTACACCTACAAAGACCTTACTTCCAAACAAGGTCACATTCCCAGGTACTGAGGGTAGGACTTGAACATATCTCTTTGGGGACACAACTCAACCCACAACAATGTGTGTGTGTGCGCGTCCTTGTGTTTCAAATATGTGTAGATATTGTGATTTTTAAAAAGCAAAAATTCTTCAAATAGCATTATTGAATTGAAAATATCTTTTCATTACTGTATTTTTCTCAGTCAATGGATATTAAAAGAATAGATCTCCAAGAATCTAAGAGTCCACAATTTCTTTTTAATGATAAAAAGAGTTGTACACACTCAAAAATGTTGGGAACCATTATTGTAGGATTCCCGTCAGGAATAGAAGGCAGTAAACTAGAAAGAAAGCTAAAGTAAAGTATGGAGGATCTTAGGTACCAAGATAAGAATTCTGGGTTTAATTTGTTAGGGAAAGAGAATTACTGGTGATTTTTTTGAGCAGATGACATGTATACATATAGAAGCTATTGGGACTAATAAATTAACAATTCTGAACCACACCAATCTGTCCATCAAGCTGGAGCTATAAGAAAATTATCCATGTACAGGATGGACTGGAGAAGAGTGAGTGTGGTGACAAGGAGACCTGGGACGAAGTGAGCAGAATCTCACTGGAGGATGACAGTGAGGATGAAAAGGATGAGATACAAGTTAGACATGCTGCCAAGGAAGACTGGGCAGAGGTATGACTAAGCTGATGGTGAGTATGTATGCGTGTGTGGTGCATTCGTATGTATATTTATGTCGATGTTTGAGGGTATTTGTGTACATTAGGGTGTTTGTATGACATCTAGTTCTTTTGAAATTCAAGAGTACTTACTATTTCTGTACTATTCATTTGATATTTTGAATGTATTGAATGCTAATTAACTTTCTATGTGTAAACAATATTTCTCTAAACGAAAAATTTGAAATCACCCATTTTGACTGGTTTACTTTCTTGAGCACAGTAGGCACTCAAATATTTGTTGGTTGGTAAACAGCAACATTTTAGCCATTTCAAAGCTGAGTCAAATTTGTTAAGAAATATTGAATTTCTATTTTGTTTGTGTCTGTCTGTGTTTTCTGTTTTCTGTTTAGGAGAAAAGAAGTGGAGCAAAAATGGTAGAACTAATACTAGTTGGAGGAAACTGAAATTTAACTTTGGAGAAGAATTTGTAAACAGGCATTTAGCTAGTCCAAATGATTTCAAGTCCCCAAGGTAGGACAAATTATACCCATTGACCCTGAAAGAATCTGAAAACTCAATCCCTGAACAACTCTCACTGGTCTTTGAGGAGTCATAGAAAAGTAGAAGTTCCAGAGGATTAAAGTGCCAAAGGGAGAAGAACGGGATAAATTCTTGAAAACCCATAGCAAGTAGCAGTATTACCTCTAGGTGAGATTATAGAATGGTTCGTTCATTAGAGAAGGAAGCAGTATGTCACGTCATTATACTAAACACATTTTCTTGTTTGTGATATAGTTAATGGAAACATTGATAATAATTCACATCTAAATATATTTTTACCTTAATTTTGGATTAAAAAACGTCTCTGGATACAGAGACAGAGTGTATCCAGACTTCAATTAAGCATTTGTCAAGGTCCTTTATGATATCCTTTTGGATAAGTTAGAGAAATATGGACTACTTGTTAGCACAGGATGGTAGCTATTTAATAGTTGCAGGATTATTACCAAAAAGGTGCTTATAAACAACTTAAATCAGTGGTTTTCAAACTTTTTCACTATGACTAGCGATTAAAAAATACATTTTACATCATTACCAAGTAAGCATATATGTACATACATATATATATATGTGTGTGTGTGTGTGTATGATTAAAACAATGGATGCCCTTTGATATACTCCATCCTATGTTTTTCTATTCCGTTTCATTTAAAAAACTGCTGGTTGCAACCTACTACTGAATTGATTTCAATCGAAAGGTTTCTGCTGACTACAGAGCCGTTTTTATCCTGTTGAATATTTGGATGAAGGTAGAGAAGGAATGTTCTCAAATATGCAGATAAGAAGAAGAAGAAAAATTTTTTGCATGATATAATCAAGATTAAGAAATTCCTAGTAGATTAAATTTAAACAGAAAATTTGAATTAAATAAAGATAAAATTAAATTTAAATAGATACATACAATTCTGCATTTTATATCTTAAAATCTACATGTAAAGCTACATATCGGAGACAGAAACAAAACAGTAAGAACAAAACAAAAACCTTGGTGTTTCACTTGATAATAATTTTAACATGAGAGGGAATGGAACCAAAACTATCTGAGAATCTACTATTTGCCAAACATGAATTATTAGCGTGTTACATGAATTATTAGGGTCATGTTGCTGAAAAACCCAAAACCAAACCAAACCAAACTAATTTGATTTAGGGTTACATTAACAGGAGTTATAGTTCCAAAGGTTGAGGTTTAGGTAAGAGTTTCCCTCTGCTTTATACTGGTCTGAGCCTACTTGGAATTTGAAGTACTCTGTTCAGATAAAGTTTAGAGGAAAGAAGAACAGGCGAAAGCAATGGGAATATTCAGCCTGGAGAGCTGCTGTTTTCATGCATTCATTTTTGAACACATTTATTAAATGTAAATTACAAGACAGGCATGTTAGGTCCTGAAAACACAAAAATAACTATAACATTTCTTTTCCTATAGTCAGTGAAGGGAAACGTTATTTATTGACACTTGCTACTACACTAAGTACCTTAAATGTATTAGCTCCTTTAATCCTTTAATCCTGTGAATCTCTACTTTGGGGTGGGTAAAATAAGGCTTTGAAGAGAAGCCATTTGCCCAAGATCACACAGATAAGTGGGTGGTGGAACTGGAATCCAAACCCAGGTTCCACTGAGTCTGGAGCCGGTGTTCTCAACCACTTGCAGTACTGTCTCTAGAAACTCAGGTTCATGGGCCGCTTATCTTTGAAGGATCGTCCTTTGGAAGTATGGGTATGCCTCTATTCAAACAAAAATGTATACCAAATGAGTGTTCACCACATAAAATATTTTTCAATCTGGAGATTTAAACAATGAACATTTTAGGTAGCTTCTATTATTATACAGGTATCTTTTATTTCAAAATATTGTTAATGCAAAGGATAAGTTATTTGTACATTTGCAGGGAAATAGGCTTCGTAGGCTAAAAGGAAATGGACCTACTGTCTTTTCTAAACTTTATGCTTTGGGGGATAGTATTGAAAACATAAAACTGTGCAATTATAAAGACTTGTATGTGGCTATAATTGTTCTTACATGTGTTTATAGGTCATTCAACACACATTGTGCTTGTATACTAAGGGTACAAGGACAGATTTGCTATATGCTGGCTGCTGAGTTGAAATTATTTCGTTGAATTCTCGCTTCCCTATGGGATAGGTATTCTCATCCTTGTTAGTGAATGAGGAGACTGAACTCAATAACTTGAGTAGAATGCAGCTAGTTAAGTGTGTGTGATTCAACAGCCCGTGCACTTTCCACAGCACCACCCTGCCTGCGAGGAGCCGACAGTGTACTGGGGAATGCTTTTTAATTGGTAAGCTGTTTAAAATATTTCTAATATTTAATTAAGTATTCAACAGAAGTGGGGTTTTCCTACTTTGAAAGTGATATCCTTTTTACCCACTCCCTTTCTCCACTAAAGGAAAATGAACAAGAAAATCAAAACCAAAATGCACACACATACTGTTTAAGAAACAAAACACAGAAAATTAAAGTGAAAATATTAAAAGAGGTTAAGCTATTCATTCAGAAAGGAAACAGAAAGTTCAGGTCGTCCCTGTCTCTCAAAGCACTCACGCAAGAAGTCTAAAAATAGTAAGAGGTAGAACCTACTGCCACATACACGCACAATGGGGTGGAACAAAGCTACTGTGATGACCTTTTGGCCTGGATTCACATATTTAAGACAGATACATCATTTTAAATTCGCAAATAAAAATAGCGCTTGCTAAAGAAGATGATACTCACTTGGGACAGATAAAATGCTATAGGTGGATATCATTTGCCACAGGATTTTTCAATTATTGCATATCTAAGTCACACTATTGAGACTAATAGGTTTTATAAACTTCCTATACAGCTTCAATCATTGCAGCATTTTACAATTCAATTGCTATTTAATTTAAATAGACATACCACCTACCACTTCAGAAATTTTTGCGTAATTTTAATAATTCAATCACTTCAGTGCAAGTTTAAACAAACACACACACAACCAAGAACTAATCCTTAACACCGGTTTTGAGGAACTCTGTTATACAGGATCTGTGGTACGTCAGAATTCTACCGTGTTCCAAAGTCTGGGAACTAACTTGACTACCTGGTCCGATTAAATATGAGTAATAACAAATTGGATAATAATAGATTTGTATATGGACTGTTTTCATTTTAGATGACAATTAAAATGATCTGAATATACCTCAAGATACTTTATATTTCTGGTGGCTTGTAATATATCTTTATTGAAAAGGGTATACGTCATGAAATATTAAAGAAAATTACATCCTTCATTTCGGGGAAGAAAACAGCAGTCGTGCTTATTTAAATTCAATACTTGAAGCAAGATTACTGTATACATTTTAATTTTTTTAAACTGAAAGTATTTTTTTTTGCTCTATATTTGTGCAGACACAGAAATTTACCTTTATCCCAGATCAAGGCTAGCAGTGAGAAAAACCTATATTTTCAGATAATTTCAAAATCCTCTGAGCTGTACATGCCTAAGAAAAAGAGAGGCATCACTAATTGGCATCATACCTGAGCATCGCTAGGGATTTTTAAAGTGTGAGATTCGCAGCTCCCACCAAACTACCCTACAGTGTCGCACAGCGCAGCCTTTGAAGGCTGGGAGGTGAGTTCAAGAGCTGTTTGTTGTTCAGAGCTCCATCCAGAGCGGATCACTGTTTGACAAGTTCTATTTTAAGTCGTGCCTGTGTGTGCAGGTGTCAGCCTCTTTCATGGCTGTAGAGAAAGACCCATTACGCTCTATCTGTAACCTTCCCCCGACAATGCAGGATGGTTCCCCACGGTGCGTTTGTTTCTGTTTTGCCAGCCACTTTTTCTTTGGGAAATTCCAGGAGGGGCCAGGCGGGCAGGACTGCGAGGAAGGGCGAAGAGGGGCAGAAAGAGGTCGTCTGCCACTCCCCTACCTTACACGACACGTGGCACTGGCAGCAGCTGCTGGATGCAACGACGAAGATGATGAACCTCCTCCTTAGCAAGAGGATATTGAGGGAAGGAGGAGGTGGCAGCGAAGGCAAGACACACACTGTGTCCTTCCCCACAGGGAGAATCCACCCTCAAGGGAAAAACGACGAGGAAGCCACCACCCGCCCCGCCTCTGCCAGCTTGCCCCAGTGTCTGGCAGCGGTCCCCATGCACCTGCTCACCTGTCTATCCGTTCAGGGTGGTTGGGGGAGGGATGAGGGGTGTCTGGGTGGGTGAGTGGAAAGGGAAGGAGGGCAGGGCAAAGAGGGGGTGCACCGAGGGCTCCGCCTCCCGGAGGCTCTGCGCAGGCGCAGTGGCCGCTACCGCAGGCAGGGGGCGGCAACATGGCGGAGTGAGCGGCGGCGTCGGGGCTTCACAACAACAGTGGCGCCCGTAGCAGCGGCAGCAGCGGCGTCTGGAGTGCCGGCCACAGCCTGAGCTTCAGCACCGGCCAGCGCCGGGCTCTGCTGCTCGCCGCGCAGTGCCTTTCGGAGCGGCGGCAGCATCTCCGCGGGGGGCGGGCCGGGCCGGACGGACCGGGAGGGGGAGAGAGAGGAGGCAGCGGCGGCGGCGGCGGCGGCACAGCTGCTGGGCGGGCACTGCCGCTCGCCGGGCAGCGGTTAGCGGCGCCGCCACCACCGGGAATAAGCCTGAGAATAACCGACCGCCTCCGCCGGGGAGGGTGCCGGAGCGGGCCGGGCTGAGGCGCAGGCGGGGAGCGGGCCCGGCGCCGCGGCGCTGGTGGATGCTGGGGCTCCGAGGAGACGGCCGGGGGGCGGGGGCCGAGGCAGGTATAACGGTACCGGCGGAGACAGCGCCACTGCTCTTCCCTTCTCCCCAGGAGGGGGGCAAATGGCGAGCGAGAAGCCGGGCCCGGGGCTCGAGCCTCAGCCCGTGGGGCTCCTCGCCGTCGGGGCCGGAGGCGGAGGCGGCGGGGGCAGCGGCGGTGGCGGCAGCGGCAGCGGCAGCGGGGGCAGCGGGATGGGGGAGCTGAGGGGGGCGTCCGGCTCCGGCTCGGTGGTGCTGCCCGCGGGGATGATTAACCCTTCGGTGCCGATCCGCAACATCCGGATGAAATTCGCAGTGTTGATTGGACTCATACAGGTCGGAGAGGTCAGCAACAGGGACATCGTGGAGACGGTGCTCAACCTGGTAAGGGAAAAGGCGTGTTCCCCATCTGCCTCCCAGCCCCCATGGCCTCCCTCCGCAGACGCTCGCTCCCACCCCTCCATCCCCAGGGTCACACGCGCCGCGCGTCCCTGCGAGCACAGAACGTCCGGCCGGTCTTGCCCAGCAGGTGACCTGCCTGCGCGCTGCCGAAGCCACGCCACCTCCCTGCTCTCCTCTGGTCCTCTCCTGCCACCTGAGCGCGGTGCCCAACTTAACACCGCTTATTACACTTCTTATGACTACGAGGAGTAGTCATTCCTTGCCATGCAGGTTTTGGGTCGACTTGAGAGTTTAGTTAGGGGGAGAGGAGGCCTCCTTTTCTCTGGGGTTCTTTCTCCCACACTCTTAATTGTCCGTGGTGTCACTCTCCGAGGATGAAAGACTTGCCCCTAGAGCCTAAATTCCCCCGTGCTACTGAAATGTGAGAGGCGCATTAGCTCTAACTTGAGCAGCTGGGGTGTGATGTTTTCGAATGGGGAGGAAAATGATGCAGTTTTGCATCTGCCTTTAAATATATTCCGAGGCTATGATGGAGAGTGTTGTGGCTGTATTCCTCCATCCCCCCCCCCATCTCTTTTTAGGCAGCCTTCTTTGTAATATTGCCCTGAATATGCTGACCTCAGTCATTTTTTGTGCATACAAGGTGTTAAAATATGAGGACACCAAATCATACAGGTTGGTTTCTATGGTTGCCCTCTGAGAGCGTGGCATGTGGATAAAGACTAAAGGAAAGGTGTTAAATGCAGCTCTAGGTTTTGGTTTCTTTCATGATAAGAAAGAGTTACTGCAGAACTGTGTATGACTTAATGTTTTGCGCTGTCTTCCAAGAGGCTAAGAAACGTTCAAGATGTCAGGAAGAAATAAGAAGGAGAGAGTCATAAATTGCGGATAATTAACACCAGTTCATTTTTAATGCTTTGTAAATGCAGTTTTTGCTGCGGCAAAGCTTTTTAAATAGTTTCCTCTGCAATATCTAGTCTTTGACACACTGTAAGGTTGGGTTTTATAAGGCAAAGCTTAAATCAGGAGCAATCAGTTAACTGTTGTATTTGGTGTGGAGTCACAGGAATATAAAAATATGCTTGCAAGGAGATTTTATAACACCCATGCAGTCTGAATTTTCAGCTAAGCAATTATTTTTATTTGATCTATTGGAAAACTGAAAGAAAGCTGCAGTTACAGTAGTGGTGCCCTGAGACATGGATTAGATATTGTCTATGGTTTATGAACCTCTTAAATTCACAGAAAAGTTAAAGCTGGTTGTTTTTTTCTTTTTGCTAGAGTGTCAAGTCAAAGATAGGAGACTATCTGTCTTTACTTTGTTATGTGTATTACTGTTGAAATACAAAATACCTCTTTCTACTTTTGTGTACCCTTCGAGTAAATCACTACGAAAGTCAGTATAAGTTTGGGGAAATGTCACTGCGTTGATTTAACCAAATTCTTTTTGAAACACTAATAGAAATATTGTTTTCCTGGGAGTTTTAATTTTAACAAGTTGTAGATAGGAGATCAGTACTTTTTTTTTTTTTTAAAGAAAAGAGGTGAAATCTCAAAATATGTTAGTATGTTAGCAGGTACTGTATTTCTATAAATTAAAAGAACACATTTAAAGTTTTTTCCAGTTTTTGTCTAACCAATACCATTTGTACTTTAGATGATGTGATATTAGATTATTTGAATAAGTATTTGTGTGCTTACTTAATACGTTTTTACATGGTAAGAGGCAGTAGAGCTCTCAAGCTGGAAGCTGATTTGAATGTGTAACCAGTCTGGACTCTGCAGCAGTAGTGATGTATGCTGGATCAGTCCTTAACAGATGGGCTTCCATAGATACACAGTATGTTAAGAAAGGAAGTGAAATATTTCTTTTGAGGTAAAAAAGAAATTGAACTCCGTTTAGTGCAGTGAAAAATCTGGCATCAAGTCTCAGTATGCAAACCTTATTTTAGAGACTAACTTCACTGTTAAGCTTAATTAGAGTAATCAGAAATAAGGTAATACTGAAATGGTACATCCCCAGATCCACTTAAGACCTTGTAACTGCATTGATTTTTGGAATCAGAAAAGTTAAGTTTAAAATTTCTTTGTATGTATTTAAAGAATGCAGTAGATCTTTAAATGGAAACTTTTGGAGAAAAGAATAAATGACAAAAGGAGCTGTTTACTGTTAAGTTGTTAATTATATTGATTGTGGAATATGAATTAGTCATTTGAAGTGTAATATTTCTTGAATTGTAGGTTTGGGGCTTTATCTTTCCAATATACTCATGATGAAAATGTCATGTGAAAACTTAAGCTGATTCTAAAAATATTTGGAAATCATAGGCATTTAAAAAATAATTATCAAAACTTAATTCTATTTACTTAAGAGGTAGATCAGCAAAAATCCATTTAGGGCACTCAGTGACTTGTTAGAGGTTGGAAGCCTCTAATATCTCTAAATTGAGTTTTTTCAATTTTCAGTTAATTTAAAACATTAAATAAAAAAGGTGGGAAGAGTGAAATATCTATCACAGTGCCCTTTATTATGAAAAGAAATGCGAGGGGACTAATGAAACTTCAAAACAAAACACTTTCTACCTTGAACAATACCCTTGTCTCAGTCACCTCTGTCAAAGTATTTTTCTGTTTTCCCTGTACGTTCTTTCTCTATGAGAATACAAATATTTGATTTTTAGGTGCTATTTCTCACATGCCTTGCCCAAAGAATTAAAAGTTTTGCAGAGTAAAGTTTAAGCATGCAGTAAAATATAGGACTTCTTCAACACAGCAGTAGCTGAAATTTTTCTTCTTTTGTTTGCTAAAGGTAGAGATCTGTTTCCATTACTCAGGTGCATTGTGAGAGTTTGTTGAAGAATCACCAATGTATTGAGAAATAAAATGAGTAATTCCTGGGGTAGATGGATGTATTTTTTATAATGATATTATGGTTGACTTAAAAAACATTCAAATATGAGGTGGTAGCATCAGGAAGATAAGTTTGTAAATAACGTTACAGGAAAGTGTGTCGTCAAGGATTTTGCATTGTAGCTTTACCAGTGAAAGAAACTGATTTTGGCTTTGGGAGGAGTTATTTAATGTGGGAGTATAAGAACGTTTAACTATAGAAGATGAATTTTGTTGACTGTTTTAGTTGTAAAATAGGCATACTACTTAATCCATTGCTTCCATTATAAACACACTTAACATACGTTTATATAAGGTTTTTCCTTCCTTGAAGTAAATGCTGTGTAAATATTGTGTTCTTTGTTTTAGCGTGAAACTTTCTTTTTATTAAAGATTTTAATATTTACATATTTTTGAAAAAGATAAAATAGAGGATTAATATTTAATGAAAGTAGTCATAATAGGGTTTTTTTGAATAGGTGTGTTAGGTACTGTAATTCTATAGCATTCTATTTGTAGTTTTGTTTTTTTCATGAATTACTGTACAATATGCCAGTATATCTTTAGTTGTAGAAAATATTTCCTCTGATAAATTTATTGTTTTTACGTTTACGTGGCATATTGTGTACTATATTGAAAGCATAACAAGATACTTTGAGGGGATTTTTGTGGGTTAAGTTCCTCTGCTCTCTTGGCATATGAATCATAGTATTTTTGTTAAAGGAAATTATTAAATTTGTTAATATTTGAATGTAATAGTAACTTTTCTTTCTTAGAGTTTTTTCATTTGTAGCTTGATAATCAGAATAATTTTCATTTTAAAGATATTTAGAATTTCACGAACAAAAGGTGTGTTCTGTGTTTGAACTAAATTTATTTTAAAAATATGCAGTTGCATCTTAGAATCATGGAAGTCCTTAATATTAGTAAAACCAGATTTATTTATATTAAAAGAGAATATCTTGCATTTTAATTTATGTTGATATGGAAGTTTTCATATTAACTTGAATTATATTTTATTCTTGCTATTGGATATTGAAAATTAAATAAGAATGCAAATGTAAACTCAAGAAGTTTCAATATCTTGAGTTCTGAGGTTTTCCACAGAAGTATTAATTTAGTCATATAATGACACTAAAGCAGAGAATATTATGTAGCCAGTCTATGATCAAGTGATATTATTATTATTATTATTATTATTTCCTTTTGGTGAGGAAGATTGGCCCTTGGCTAACATCTGTTGCCAATCTTCCTCTTTTTGCTTGAGGAAGATTGCTGCTGAGCTAACATCTGTGCCAGTCTTCCTCTATTTTGTATGTGGGATGCCTCCACAGCATGGCTTGATGAGTAGTGTGTAGGTCCACACGTGGGATCTGACCCTGCAAACTGCGGGCCACTGAAGCAGACCGCACGAACTTAACCACTTTGCTGCTGGCCTGGCCCCTAGGTGATATTAATTTTAAATACATATTTTGTGTATTGCTAGTCAGTTTTTGGGAAATACTATGCTGTTAATTAAATATGTCTCAAGGTTCTCTATTCTTTTGCTGTACTTTCTTCAAACACACTGTAAAGAAATTCATTAGTTCTAGCAGACCCAACCTCCATTTTGGATCACTGATGTAGCTGTATTATAAAATTCAATCATCCACACTTTTGACTATTTACTTTAAATATTGTGTTGCATCAGTTTCATAGTTTTTGCCTGTACCTGCCTGTACTTCTCATATTTTATGCATTGCCAGCATATATCCTTATACAAAGATATACCTATTACTCTGTAGTAGTGTTTTTTATACATGTTTCCCCTTCTATACTATAAGCTCCATGAGGGCAGGAACCTATCTGAAGTATTTTTTGTATTTCTGGCTCTTGGGTAAGTTAAGTGCATTTTAGGTATGCAGGATACCATTTTAGGTAGTAGAAGACCAGTTTCTGAAATTCTATTCAGTAGGGTCCAGACCCAAGATCCTGAAATAAATTAGCTGTGTAAAGTTAATGTATTGCCTATTCCTATAGCTAGAAATGTGTGTTGAATATGCATGATGTCATCTTTTTAGGCATTGCTACATATGTAAATGTTATTTTAAACTGGTATCTTGGAATGAGTAAAAGTCTGATAAAAACTTTTCTTTTCAATAAACCTATGTGTGTGTCTAATACAGAAGCACATAACAAAGATTGTGTTATTTTTAACAAAGAATATATATAATACATTGAATAGAAATTTAAAAATATTGTGAGCCTTTGTCATATTACCAGGAATAGTGGACATCTCTTGTTTTTGTCTGTCTAACATACATTTCCCCTTTTGGTAATGGTACCTCAGTTTCCATTGATGAACTGCTCACCCCCTATCCTTAGTTCAGCTGGTTTAGGTGGGCTTAGGTGGGCTGGGCATGGCCAAAATAACTGTGATTGGTTCAGGGATGAACACTTAATGCAGGGGGAGCCACAGGGTCAGTCCGAGACTTGTACTGGAACTCGTTCTGTTGAGGATGCTGAACGGGTAGGCTCATCCTGTAGCTGTGGGTGCCTCTTTTAGAATTGGATTAAGTATGAGGTCAAGAGAGAGAAAGATATTCTTGATTCTGCTTGAACACCTGGAGCTCTCTATGCCTGTGGTGATTATCTTCTAACCATTAAATTCTCTCTATTAAAATGTATTATTATTATTTATTGTTGTTATTAGCTTTAAGTCAGTTTAAATTGGATTTTTGTCACTTGTCAATGGAAGGAATCCTTACTATCATAGACGTTAGTAACTGGAAATGGGACCTTGTAAGGAGCAGACTTTAAATACTGAAATGGAGTGCATGGGAGTGAGCACCTTGATTTCGCCTAGCAGTTCCTTTTAAGGAACTACAGTGCAGCTGTTTTAAGTTGTCACCTGTGTTATCTTTGCCCATGGAACTACTGAGGCTAGAACTTTCGTGATACTGTAGTGTTTTGGCCACTTCTTGGGGCATTTGATAATGTATAGTAAGAGAGGAATTAGCTTTGGTCCAAGCTGGCATGCTTGAAAGCAGAGAGGGAAGAAAATATTGTCTTTGATAGCAGAGAATCAGAGTATCAAGACCTTTGAAGGCTGCAAAGCCCAATTTTTATTATCCTGTGCTAAAGTTAGCTTAAGAGGAAAAACAGGAGTTTAAATTAGAACCAGGTAAAGTTCCGTTTTATAAACTTCATCCAAGTACCTCATGGGTTATACTCCCAGCCTCCTAACCAAAGTAACAATCCAGTTACTGAAGAGCCTTAAAAGAGAATGCAGCCAGGAAACAAGTGATAGATAGCTGTGCCTTTTCACCCAGGTTATTATTTCACATTGCTTCTAGGAAAATCATTAAGTTGAGAGTTAAAGGGATGGGTACTGTGAAGGCCTATTGCTATGGGACTGAATATGCTGTGAAACTGAAGAGGTGGAAATCTAGATTGGTATACTGTATCTTGATAAGATCTCTAGCTTTGGTTTCTAATTCATGCACTTAACTGAAGTAAATTGACCAAGGCTTACAAAGCTTTTAGGGAAACTACTTCCAGGGTATCCTCAAGCCTGGTAAACAAAGACCTGTGTTCGTTTACTTCTAAGGCAGTTCTAAGCTTCAGTAAGAGGAAGTGGGCTGCTGAAGTGGTACAGCTGCTAGAAGGAACATCTAAGGCTGTGGAGGATAATGGACAAGTGAGCTCTTCTGAGATAGTAGTCATGAGTACATCCAAATTGGCTGACCAAGGAACTCCACTGCCAGGGCAAGGAATTCTTGCTACTCTGACCAGTAGTATATGGTCTATGCTTTGAATTAGTGACCGTGGTTTGTTTTACCTTCTCCACTCTTCTAAGTGGGAGTTATTATTATTATTTGTTCTTTTACCATTGTATATTAATTATAAGGAAGATAGTTAAATTTATTATGTAGCTATATATTGTCAGATTATGAGGTCCAACTAAGAAGAATGCACATTCAGACCTAGGAATAATGTTCATAGCACAAAGATTTCAGACTTGTAGCTGATTGCAATAACTTGGCATTGTCTTTGTTCCCCTTCCCCCACTGGTGAGGTAAGTGCATTTTCTGTTGTGGCTAAGATAGTTACATTGTTAAACATGGGTCTTTAAAAAGATATGTATGGAAAGAAGTGAGTATATAAGATGGACAGGCAGCCAAGGGCTAGAATGTTATAGACTTCTGTGGTTTGGGCTACATAGCATCCATTCTTTTTGCTGCCCACAGTTCTAGATTTTTTTTTCCCTGGGAAAGATTCGCCCTGAGCTAACATCTGTTGTCAATCTTTCTCTTTTTATATTTTTCCTCCCCAAAGCTCCAGTACATAGTTGTATATTTTAATTGTAGGTCCTTTTAGTTCTTCTATGTGAGCTGCCACCACAGCGTGGCAACTGACAGACGAGTGGTGTGATTCCGTGAACCCAGGCCACCAAAGTGGTGAGAGCACGGAACTTTAACCAGCAGGCCATCAGGGCTACCTCAGTTCTAGATTTTTTGGTACTCTTTTGGGAAGCCATCCCTTCTTCATTCTTGGTTTGTGTTGTTTGGGGTTCCCCTGGACTCCTTTCTGCTTTCCTGGACCAGAAACAGAAGCTGGCTCTGGCCCATCAATAACAGATAATGCTTAAAAATCTAGCTGCACATCTGAGACAGCTTGATGACTTCTTTTATTTTGCTGGAGAAAGAAAAAGATGCTCACCACTGGAGTTGCTAGGATGTTAGAATGTAAGTCTAGGTTTGATTGGCAATCTGCCACCATGAAGGCAGAGTATGCGCAAGACTGGAGCTATCACAGAGGCACCTAAAACCAGGAGACAGATTACTGACAGTGTCTTTGGAGACTTTGAAGTCAGTTTTATCCCCAGACTTTTTGATGCATTGAACTAACACATTTCCTCTTATGCTTAAGCCAGTTTGAGTTGGGTTTCTATCTGTTGCACCCCAACGAATCCTGACTAATCTTCTAAATTAAATTTTGTAAAAAAACCTTAGGGATTAAGTATAATAGAACAAATCATAAGAAAAATATTAATTTGGCAAGGGACTTTATATATTTCAAGAAGAGGAAATATACATCGCTAATTAATATAAAAATTCATCTTCACTAAGTAAGAACATAAAGTAATAGTGAGATACCATGAGAAAGAAGTGACTAAAAAGAAAATTACCGTTATTACCTAGGGATGCTAAAATAATCTTAAATAATGTTGTTGGGCATGTAAAATATTATGGTTGTTCTGAATGACTTTTTTTTTTCTTGAGGAAGATTAGGCCTGAGCTAACTACTGCCAATCCTCCTCTTTTTGCTGAGGAAGACTGGCCCTGAGCTAACATCCATGCCCATCTTCCTCTATTTTATATGTGGGACGCCTACCACAGCATGGCTTTTGCCAAGTGGTGCCGTGTCTGCACCCAGGATCCGAACCGGCAAACCCCGGGCCAACGAGAAGCAGAACGTGCGAACTTAACCGCTGCACCACTGGGCTGGCCCCCTGAATGACTTTTTAATGATACACATCAAATTTAAAGAGGTTCTGTCATTAATCCTTAGTTCTTTAGGCTCAGAAAAAATTTCCCATGGAGAAGTATGAGGGTTAAATTTAGTTTTATGATATAAAAAAATTGACAGCAACCTAACTGTTCAACAATAGGAAAAGAGTTAAGTAAATTATTTTACATCCATATTTTGGAATATCATACAGCTATTAAAACTTTATGTGTCTCAGTTTCCTTATGTGTAAAAGGGGATATTTACCTCAAGGTTGTGCCTATTAAATGAATATAGGTAAAGTACTTGGTACCAAGCTAATATTTAGTACTTACTGTTTTTTTCTTTTTGTTCGTATCTTGAGCCTGAGGATCATCTGATCGTAGAAAAAGAATAATGATCTCACTAAAACTGAGCTGCTTGGTTTTAGCTTAGAGTACCTGAGCCTGGTGAACCTGTCAGAGAAAAGATCTCAGGTACTCAGGCATCATGATCTCCTGATGAAATACAGGAGGTCTGTTCTGAATCTTGTGTAGTCTTTAACAGTGCCTGGGGTAGTTTTTCCTAATTTCCTGTTTTGAGTGAGAGGATGAAAGACTGGGGAACAGGCATGAGGTAACACAAGTTCCTTTGCCGGGAATCCCTTCTCTCTTTCCCTTCCCTCACAGGCTGAATTTCACATGTAGGTGTACTAGGACATGAATGGTGATCCTAGGGAAACAATGCCTCCCTCTGGGATTATTACCTTAAATATTTAGAAGACTACTTAAGTAACAAGCCTAGGGGCAAGTTAGAGGATTAAACATGATTTTGTGATGAATTGTTTTAGAAAATAATATTAGCCTATATTTTAATAGCTCTTGACTCTTGACGATGCACTTGTGTAATTGCATTGTGTTAACTAATCCTCAGAATAAAGGCTTTTTCAGAAGCCATTCCTTCTCTGCAGATGTGGAAACTACAGCTGCGGGAAATGTGGAGTAGTTAGACAAGGTTATCTAGGTATTAAATAGGAGAGCTGGGACTCAGGCCTTCAGATTCAAAAGCTGGAGTCTTTTCCATTATTAAATAAAATGTAACTACTTAGAAATTATCCCAAATGCCAGCATTATATGCAAACATGATGTTGGAAGGGGAGGAACCAGCCAGCCTCAGTGAGTTGATTCTGTAGTAGGGAATATTGCCCATAGAGGACTCAGGAGAAACTGTTCATAGGAAATAAAAATGAATGCAGGACAATTTGGTTTATTTGCACACAGGAGTGATCTGGCGCGAACTATATTGTGCACTATTCATTTTTGAGTTTTGGAGAATAATTGTTTATACACTATTATAAATGGTAACTAACTTTGAATTGTCTACCTTTTCACTAGGCAAAATGTGGATACTTTAGATCCTATTCTGAACTGGAATAATAGTATGCATTAATATATTTATTTCATGTAGAAAAAGTAGATTTGTTATATGTTATATGAACCAGCACATATACCATATTTGCTTGGATAAAAAATAAATTATTGAAGCAATTATACTAGAGTCTGGGTAATATAATTTCCAGTAATTGTGATTCCTCTCTGAGTTTATTAGTAGAGCAAACATTGATTAATAGAAAATTTTATGGAAGTGTAAATGTCTAGGTATATTTCTCTTTATCATCTACTTTCATTTTCTGAGAGAAACTGCAACTGATTTAAAGATGGTGTATAAGTATTTCTACTGTTATTTTAAAATTTTTCTTGATGAAGAGGGAATTGGCATTTATAAATTGGTTTTGGTTTCATAACTTTTGTTTGTAATATCCTCTCCCAACCCCTTTGAAGTAAATGTGTGTTTATTTTAATATAATAAGTAAACTATGGCTGAAGGTAAGAGACTTATGCAAGGTTGCAAAGCAATTTAGTTGCAGAAATGAGACTCAGAGCTAGATGTTCCATTTCCAAGTTTGTTGCTCTTTAGTAATGATGACAAGGGCAGTGATAGCAGCTTATATTTTCTGAATCCTTACAAGCCAAGCACTATGTTAAGCATATAATGTATTATCTTATTTTATCATCTTGACCTGGAATGTAAAAGCTTCAATGAAATAAAAGTCATTGCCTTCCTAAGTTAAACTAAGCTAGGTATCTTGAAAGAGGAGAAGTGTTTTCAGCTCTAATTGTATAAGCAATATTTTATTATAAAATGCATAGAATTATTTTACTTGATTTGTACTAAATCTCTATAACTTGATTGCCCTTTCAAAGTCCTTGAATTTAAATTAAGTATTTAAATTATTTTTAAAATCTAATGAGATATGAGTCATCAGTGGAAGAATGTTTCTTTTATTATTCTGTATTGACTGTTACTTGCTAAATAATTACTGTGTATCTCAAGTCATCATATTCTTCTGTCTTTTGTCTAAAAAATCTCCTGATGATGTTTTAGGAATTAGCTCTTTTCTTCTTAAGTGATGCCTTCCCAGATCTCCCTCTAAAACCTCTTTGTCCCATCCTGTGCTCTCCTGTAACATTTTGTACATACCTCAAATTTAGCATCTGCCATATTCTATTTTAATTATTTGTTTACTTGTCGGGCTCCCTTGAGACTCTGAATCCCTAGAGATCAGAACATTGTCTTATTCCTCTTGGTATCGTGAATACTTAACATGGAATCTGGAGTTTTGTGCTACTTAGTGAACTTTTTTTTGAATGAGGATTTTTTTCACACTTAGTATAGTTCGCTTGTTTTGGTCACATCTGATTTGGGTACAAATCTTTTATTCCCTGGCTGTTCTGGATCTTTTAATCTCTGTGTTTGCCTCTTGCTTTAACAATTCAGTTTTGTTTTGTTTTTTGATAGCGGGAGGATAGAGAGATTTAGGTGTATACATGTGTGGCTTATGTTTAAAAGAATGTTTCTGGGTATTTGAAATGGGTAAGGAGTCATAGCGTCTTCAGATCTGATGTAGAGCCTGACTATCACTTGCATAGGTGAGGACAGAGAAGCAGTTTTGTTAAGATCCTGTCTTTCATAGACTATGAGTAATCACCTAGATTTCTTGATTCTTCGTCTAGTGCTTTCTTCATTTTGTCTTGGTGCCTATAATTCCACTTACCTCAGCTCGTTGGAACTGTAGTTTATAACCTTCATGAAGAAGCATGCTTTTTCTTTTTTTTTTTGCTCAGGCAGGCTCAGAATGCGTTCAGTGATGGTTGAATCAGTTAGTGAGTAATCCTAACCTGGTGTTCTATTGCCAGAGTCGAGATACTCATTGGGGGCACTGACCCCATGGCTGAGTGGTTAAGTTCGTGTGCTCTGCTTCTGTGGCCCAGGGTTTTGCTGGTTTGGATCCTGGGTGCCAACATGGCACCGCTCATCAGGCCATGCTGAGGTGGTGTCCCACATAGCACAACCAGCAGGACCTACAACTAGAATATACAACTATGTACTGGGGGGCTTTGGGGAGAAGAAAAAAAAAAAGAAAAAGATTGGCAGCAGATGTTAGCTCAGGGCCAATCTTTAGGAGAAAAAAAGATACTCATTGGGCATATGGAAAAGAATTACATAGTCTCTACCTTCAATAACTGGAGGTTCAGCACAGGAAACAGAAGAATAAGCACATAAATTACAATGGTAAAAAGTGATATTACGAAGATTTAAACAAAATGCTGTGAAGATATTAATGGATCCATTATCTCTGCCTGGAGAAGTCTGGGAAGTTGTTATTGGGTAGGTGACTTTTGACCTGGATCTTGCATGACAAGTAACTGTTTCCCAGGGTAAAAAGGGCAGAAGTGCAAAAGCTTTCCACAAAGAGAGGATAGCTTGCAAAGGGAGACAGGTCATGAGGGAGTCTTTTCGTGGTTGTGTCCCCTAGTGACTATAGACTGCAGTTAGATCAGCTTTATTTCTTCTTGTAGAAATCCCTCTTTTTTTATTTCATAAATGTTCAATGGCTTAAACTTTTTTTTTTTTTTAGCCCTTTCATGCTTGCTCAGGGGAGGTGGTAAGTTTGTTAGAGTCCAGTTTAGTGAATTATTTCAGGAGCTCTATTTGTGTAGACCTCTCATTTGCACTTACCCAGACTTCTGACATACTGGTTCTTTGACATAGGGGTATACGTGTTTTCCCGTTTCCCTTTTTGACTGTTGAAAGATATATTGTTATACTGTTGCAGAATAATTATGTACACATAGTAGGCATTCAACAAATATTGATGGACAAACTATAAAAATAAAGGAATCACTCATACTGGCAAAGAATAAAGTAGACTTATTTTGAGTGTATCATAACTCAGAAAGTTAAGATGAATAGACAAATATTAACTGATGGCATTTACTTTTAATTCTTAGTACTCTGGAAGGAGTGATTATTATATTTTAAAAGATATTGATGTTTTTCTCTTACTAAAAATTATGTACGAATTTCATATATGATATATGCATTTGAATAATGTTTGTTTTTCTTAATGTCTAGCTTGGCAAGTGTTTCTGTGAGTGGTAAGATTCTTGGGCTTTATGAGCAGCTAAGGAGAGCTACACACAAAAAGTATTTAGTTTTCAAAATTTTCATTTAGTTGAGCTCTTGCTAGAAGAAATTGACTTTTCCCTTTAACGCCCTGTATCCGTATGCATGAGACTAGGATAAGAGTGGACATGAGGTGTGGTGTTACTAGGTGTTGTCTAAAACCCGTTGTTCATTGTTTGTGTTCTTTCTGAATTGCTCTGTTCCCCTACTGTCTTAATCTCTGACACACCACAGATAATTTTCAGCAGCCAAACCACCATGTAGTTTAATGTAGTATTCTCATGAAGCTGTAATATTTTAAAATGTTGTTCTTTACTGTATCCAAGCAAGAATGGATATAAGTGCTATCATTGGGAAGTGTCTCCAAATGCATCATTTGATTATTAGCATTTAAAGACCATTTTCAACATGCTCTGTTCATTTAGCTACTACGTTATCATGTCAGTTGTTTTAAATAATGTCATATATCCAGCACACTTATTTTCAACAAATAGGCATGAGTATTTTGATAAAGAAAATGTATTTTTAATGTTGATGGTAAATGTGGCTTTAAAAGTCATTTTTTTCTTCAAATGTCATTACTGCTAGGTTTATTTCCAAGCTAGCCTACTTGTTCAAAGTCTTTATCTCTTTTTTATGGTGGTAAAATATAGATTACATAAAATTTACCAATTTAACAGTTTTTAAATGTAGAGTTTAGTGGCACTAAGTACATTCTCATTGTTGGGCAACCATCACTACCAACCATTGCCAGAAGTTTTTCGTTTTCCCAAACTGAAACTCTGTACCCATTAAACAATAACTCCCCATTCTCTCCTCCTCCAAACCCTGGCAGTCACCATTCTACTTTTAGTCTCTATGTATTTGAGTACTTTGTGTACCTCATATAAGTATAATCATGCAGTATTTGTTGTTTTGTGTCTGGCTTATTTCACTTGGCATATGTCTTCAAAGAGTAGTAGTTTTTGGTTCAAACTGGTCTCCGTTGGCAACACAGATGAGATACTCTGCAACTGTGTTTGTATGTTACATTTATTAATTCACTATCGTCGTGAACTAGTCTCTGTATTGATGGAACCAAATGAAAACAGTCTCCAATAAGCAAAAGTAATTTCTATGTGACTCAGATTCTTTTTTCTTATTTCTTGAATGTTACGTGGAATAGGGATATATAGACCATAGTAATATTTGTTTAAAAGTTTACTTTTTTCCCCTCATTTGCTTTCTTCCCACAGTGTAGCTGCTTTTAATTCTCTTACCCTGGAACTTGGCCGAGAAATTCAGTACCAAGCCCTACCCTGTAAATTCCTACTATTCCTCTTTCCTCTCGCTATATTACAAAGCATAAAATAATTTCCATTTACACTGACAAGACAATCTCAGAGAATGGGGAAGTAAAGAGACTCAGCAGACCAAGCAAGAATTCTCTTGCGTTGACATGGGGAAAGGAAGACCAGGAACACTCACACATGAATAATTTTTGTTTTGTCACCTGAAAAATTAATTATTTATGGAAGACAGCAGCTAATTTGTTCCAGTGATGTCAATTTCTTATGGAATATTCGTAGTGATTTTACCTCTTCTCCATTTAAAAAAAAAACCAGTAATTCATTTTTACTTAAGAGGTTGTTAGTGTGCTTGCATTAAACAATCTGTGTTTTAAAATAACCCCTTTTTCTGAATTTTGTCTTTCATCTTATCTATCTAGTTATAAGCTTCTAGAGAGCATGCCCACCTCTGTTTGAACTCATTTTACATGGTATACAGCTTCTGAAGATGATAGCTTTAGTTTTAACTGTTTATTTTTATATTTGTAAGACAACGTATGTTATCACCTTTTCTACCGTTGCAGTTTAGTCCGAGCTTATCTTAAATAACTTACTAAAGATTTATCAATTGTGGCTATATTTATGCCCCTTTTAAGTCTGTTGAAACCTTTATTTGTCTTGTTAATTGGTTTGTCTTTTTATATATTTACTATTTGTTCTAAAGTACCACTTCTTTTTGTTTGTCTGTAGCTGTGCTGTCCAGTGTAGGAGCCACTGCATTTTGTAGTTATTGAGTACTTGTAATGTGGCTGGTAAGAATTGAGGTGTGCTTTCAGTATGAAATACACACCAAAGTTCAAAGACTTAATTTGAAAAAAAGAATATAAAATATCTCATTAATAATTTTTATATTGGTTACATGTTGGAATGATAGTATTTTGCTTATATTGCCTCTTTGGTTATTTTATTATAAATAAAATATATGTATTAAAATTAACTTCGCCTGATTCTTTTTATTTCTTTTAGGTGGCTGTTAGAAAATTTTAAATTATATATGTGGCTCACATAATATTTCTTTTATTTTTGGTCTACAGCTAACTGAATTATTAGGTCTACAGCTAACTCAGTTACATATTAGGTCTTGTATTGAAAACTTTGGGAAACCGCTCATATTTTGCATGATTTTATAAACTATCATATAGTCTTTATCTTTGGAGAAAAAAAAGATTCTCTCTTAAACTGAAATTAGAGGATGTTTATCAGTAAGAAGAGGATGACAGATTCACCCTTTTAAGTTGTGATTGGGGGAAGGGACAATAGGAAGAGATCCTTGATGCCTGATGGTGGACCTGATACATAGTAAACACTCAATATTAATTTTTTAAAAAAGTGTAGGTTGAGATTTTAAAAGATAGTGATGATAGCGTGTATGCCACATATCTGTTATTGAGTGGAGTTGTAGTTGAGGTGCAGGTATGTACATTTGGGCCCAGGGGAGAGACATGGGGAGTTTGGTTTTCAGTGCATATCCTCTTACTGCATGTGAGAGTGAGGAGCTAGATCTCTGTGGGCATTTGTGGTTCATGGATAAGAGAAAAAAGGTGGAGGAAGAGATGAAAGGAAGAGAGCTGAGAATGTTGGAAATTATTCCTAATTTTCTCAGTCTCATAAAATCAGAATGCTAAAAATTGTAACATTTTATCAAAATAAAGTTAATGTTTTTCTAAAATCTAGAAGAAAATTCAAGCTGGTCTGATACCGTTCAATCAGGATCACTATGAATAAGCTTTTTTCCTTAACTGGTCTCGTATTAGTACTATTTTATCAAACTTCTTCCTCTGTAAGGAAATCCTGTCCCCTCCCACCCCCTGAAGGATACTGGTTTTTCCTTTCTGCAAATCCAATTGTAGTTTTTCATTTACCAGCATTACAAAGTTGAAAGAATGTTTCAGAATAAAAATATTAGAAGCTAGGTAAAATAATATATGTAATAATGCAGCAACTATTTATAAAGTAGTATATTTACTTTTCATGATTTTTTAAGTTGAGATTTGATGATTCATCTTTACCAAAGTGTGACTTTTCACATTGTAGGTTTCTTTGAAGTATCCCTTCCATATGAATAAAATATGCTAAGGCGTGAATTTTGTGGGTTTTTTCCCCTAGGTGTTAATCTGTTCACATGCTTGTTTTGTTGCTATTATTGTTGTAGTCATCCACCTGGCAGACAGCAGGCCCTAATTGGGTGGGATTGTAGATGCCATTGACTATACTAAGTTTAGATTCAAATGGAATGTAACCCATTCCTTAGTCTCATTAGTACCACACAGGGACTGACTAAACTAATTGATCACAGTTCAACAAGATTGCCTGAATGATCCTGGAATTGTTTTGAACCATTAACATTTTCTCATCTGGGCCTTAGGATCAAAAACATTCATTTTTAGGATGACTGAGTCATTTTAGGAGTGGGTGGAGAAGCTGTGAAAAAGCATTTTTTTCTCTGTGAAATAGAGTATTTTATAGGAGGTATGTTGAGCAAATAGATTTTAGTCTGATTTGCTGATTTTTTTCATTAATCCTATTGGGCTTTTTTTTAATTCTAGAAATAATGCTTAACCTGATTAGTGATCTGCACTCTGAAAGGTAAACTAATGTATTTTAGTTACTGTGTGACAAACTGTCATTCAGAATGACAGGTGCACCCAATTACATTAAAAAATTATGCTGCCAAGCTCTGAAATAAATCGAAGATGACCAGTTTAGGAAATATGGGATATAGACATTTACAACAGAGATTTCAGTTCCAGTGAAAGTGTGGTTGGGGTTTTAGATCGAAATGATAATGCATCCTGTATGTTCGAGCCTTAATTTATTGTCTTTGTATGTAAGAGGAATAAAGGTATATTAATGGGAGGTAGTTTATGAGAGTAAAATTTAATAATTAGTTGTATCATGCTTATGGCATATATTATTAGTTGTTAAAGAGGGATTCTATTTTTAATGTAGTAAATTCCTGAAGAAAAACCAGAGATCTTAAAAAGTTTTGCTTTATACTATGGTAGTCAGATATTAATGTTTAATATACACTGTTATTGGATCATAGTCTATAGTTAATTATCATTTTCTAATTGATTTACTTATTCAAGATAAGTTGCTATTTTTATTTCACAGGTTTTCTGGTTCTTTTGTTCATGGCTACTTCTCCTTTGCTCCCCCTGCTCCCCATTTAAATACCAGTCTGTTGGGTCTGAATATATATATTCATTTTCAGCCTAACACTATATGCAGCCACATATCCATTTTATTAAACAAATATTTATTGAATACTTACGCCATGTATAATGCTGGGCGATGAGAATACAATGATCAAGACAAAGTCCCTGCCTTGGAGTTTATGTAGGGAGTGACAAATACAGGCAATGAAATGTGTAAATTCTGTGATAGAAATAAATTAGAATATAGTTGGCCACACTGAAGGGAGAAATATGCCAAGGGAGTCAAGAGAAGGCTTCATAAAAGTGGTATTGCTTGAGTTGAGTTTCGAAAGATGGCAAGATCTGTCTCGAGCTCTGCAGTCATATTGTAGCCGCTAGCCCTGTGTGGCTAGTGAGCACTTGAAATGTTCTGTAAGCATAAAATGTACACTTGATTTTGAAGACCTGGTATGAAAAAATGTAAAATATTTCATTAATAATTTAAAAATGTTTATTACATATTGAAATGATATTTTAGATATATTGGGTTAAATAAAATATAAATTTATTTCACCTGTTTCCTTTTACATTTTTCTTTTAATGTGGCTAATAGAAAATGTAAAACTACATCTATGGCTTGCATTATATTTTTGTTGGACAGCATTGGTTTAGCGGGGACATCTCAAAAGTAGATGAACCATTAGAAGTATAGAAAGAAACTGATAGGTATTCTAGCATGCTCTCTTCCTTTATATGTATGCATATATATGTGTGTATATATATGTACTTATACAGTCCATACTTATACATACAGACACACATATATCTTTATACTGTTTGAGCCACTCATATCTTAGGTTTTCCTGTTATATGTCAGTAAACCTCATCCTAGCTAATGCATTGACTTAATAGCAACAATTTAGAAACCACATATCATCGGGGGAAAACTGGTTCTCCCTGCTCTGGTAAAAATTGCCTAAATAATTTATGGAAATCAATATGGCAACAAATTAAAATGTATTTATTGTCAGCAAATACTTTGTGAGGCAAATTGTAAACATTGCTACAGAGTCAAAGAAACAATAAAACGTAGGAGTTTGTTTTGTAGGAGTTGGATGAAAGTACTGTTATTTCTAATATGTTTTGCTTATATTATTTGCTAGACTGTTCTTAATGACACAACTGTTTTTTGTGAGTTACTATTAAAAAATATATTGAATGTACACTTTCTGAAAATCTATGTATGCCCTATTTACCAAAACCATAAATTGAGAAGTAACCTTAACTTTTCCTGGAAAGCAGCATGTGTACTTTGTGAAGATTTACTTTATTTATCAGAATAAGAGTCCCCTTTTGTATTTAGATTGCTAATTTTAGTATTAATTATCAGTGCTATATTTTAAGCAAGACTCTGAATTGAATACTAGAGTTTTGGAATGCTACTGCTTGATAAAATTTCAAAGATTATCTTGTTTTTCGATATGGAAACCCAGGCATAGCAAAGTTACTGGTTTAATCTGGGCTACTCGTTTTTCAGTTGCCATACTGTAGGACTAGATTTCAGATCTCTGGACTTCTAGTCTAGCAATTATCCCTTCTATTGTATTAATCTGAGTTTCTTGGGTTTGGCTGGTGTATTAGTTTGCTAGGGCTGCTGTAACAAATACAGCAGACTGGATGCTTAAACAACAGAAATTTATTTTCTCATGATTCTGGTGGCTAGAAGTCTAAGATGAAGGTGTCAGCAGAGTTTGTTTCTTCTGAACTTCTCTCCTTGGCTTGCACGTGTCCATCTTCTCCCTCTGTCTTCATATGGTCTTTCTTCTGTGTGTCTGTCTTCTGATCTCCTCTTCTTATAAGGACATCAGTCATATTGGATTAGGGCCACTCCTTATGACCTCATTTTACCTTAGTTACCTAAAGGTCCTCTAAATACACTTACGTTCTGAGGTTCTGAGAGTTAGGATTTCAACATATGAATTTTGGAGGTACACAGTTCAACCCATAACAATTGGTCTTAAGTGAAAACAAGGATAAACTGAGTGGTGGTGGTAAAATATAAGATCTTCTATTTGTAATGTTTTACTTAAATTCCCTTTAAAAATTATACTATTTTCGATTATGCAAACCTTACTTTCTTACTTTGAACTATTTTATTCCTTTCCTTTTTTCTACTTTTTCCTTTTTTTCTCCCTCATGTTTTTATTCTCATATGCCTTGTCTATATATCCAAAGGCATTACTTATTTACTGATGTCACTTTAAGCCCCAAAAGTTTTGATTCTTTTCTTCAGCTAATTACAAATTTTGATTTTATATCTGCTGCAATGTTTGTAGAAAGTTGAGGTCTTCACTTTCCTTTAATACTAGCAATAATAATAATTGTAATAACAACGAACCTCTCTTGAGCTCATATTAAGTACCAGGTGGGCATTGTGCTAACTGTTTTACGTGCATTAAGTCTCACAACAGCCCTCTGAGGATAGGTAGTGTTTTACAGATGAGGAAACTAAGAGTTAAAGATAAATAATGTTTCCAGGATTTTATAGGTAATAAACATTGTTAGGCTTCAGGCGGAGGCAGTACTTGCTACGCTTACTGCTTCTTTTATAGAATTCTTAAGATCCAGTTTGCTCCTGTCTCAAATCCTAACTAGTCTCATGCCCAGAGTAGAGGACCCGTCACTGCAGTGTCTACGGATGATCTGCCTAAAAAGCTAGCACTGTACATTTGGATCATTGTCTAGGTTTTGAGAGTTGGTGGTATGTGTTGTGGTCTTCCATTAAAATTTTAGACTATGCTTCAGCAACATTCTTGGATGATCTTAAAACCTAAAAGATTTCTAATACCTGATGGAGATGAAGGAGATTAATTTAAACATACTTTTACTTCTGGGTGGTGGTTGGGAGCTGAAGTGCCCATACGAGGGACAGTATACTCAAACCTGGGACAGAGTTGGATTGGAAAGATGATTCTTTTCTTTAAGGACTTCAGTTCTAATAAGATGGACTGATGTATAAATTAAAAAATGCTAAGTAATGTGATCAGGCCTCTGTGGTTTGACTAATCTGAATGTGGATCTTGGCTCTGCCTTTTCTTTCTCGTGTGATCTTGAGTAAAAATATGTATTAGAGTACAACATCACAGAGGAGAAAGTGATGAATTATTTACAGGAATCAGAAAGGACTTTAAGGTGGACGATTCTCTTGAGATTGGCTTTGAAAGGTGAGCAGAAGTTTGCTGTGTGGAGTGAGGGCATTCGAGATCTGGAAATTTGAATCTGCACAGTTTATTTAAAATAGTACCTTCTTTCTAGCGGTGTTTTTCTCTACCAGCAAAATCCTACTTATCCTTTAGGACTTAGCTTAAGCTTCTGTCTCTACTAGGATCCTTCTGTAACTCAAAGAGAGTTTTGAGGCTGTTAAGCATTTCCATTTTTGCATTCCATTAGCACCTTGTGAACATATAAGTCTCTCAACAACTTCAGGAGTCATATTCTTTTTTTTCTTTCCTTGAGGAAGATTAACCTGGAGCTAATATCCACTGCCAATCCTCCTCTTTTTTGTTGAGGAAGACTGGCCCTGAGCTAACATCCATGCCCATCTTCCTCTGCTTTGTATTTGGGACGCCTGCCACAGCATGGCTTGAAAGCATTGCGTAGGTCCTCACCTGGGATCTGACCTGGGGAACCCTGGGCCGGCGAAGCAGAATGTGTGAACTCTACCCTGTGCCACCGGGCCAGCCCCTCAGGAGTCATATTCTTTTTTTTCTTTTAAAGATTTTATTTTTTCCTTTTTCTCCCCAAAGCTCCCCAGTACATAGTTGTATATTCTTTGTTGTGGATCCTTCTAGTTGTGGCATGTGGGACGCTGCCTCAGCGTGGTTTGATGAGCAGTGCCATGTCTGCACCCAGGATTCAAACCAACGAAACACTGGGCCGCCTCTGCAGTGGAGCCCACGAACTTAACCACTCGGCCACGGGGCCAGCCCCAGGAGTCATATTCTTGAAATGTAATGTGGTTGGCAAAATTGCGCTTGGCAAAATCAAGGGTTCTAGACAACAAGGGGTAGGGAGAGGAGGAGAAAAAACATAATATATTAAATATGTATATATTTGTATGTAAGTGCTAAAGAAAAGTTCTGGAAAGAGCTGTTTGCAAAGCAAACCAGAATCATCTGTTGCTTGTTTACTCCAAATATAATAAAATAATAATAGTAGTTACAAGTTTTTGTTAGGTATGCTGCTAGGCTGCTGTTATGTTACTGCTTTAGTAGCAGCTCTTGGCGGGGAGAGAAGAAACACTACTATATTAAATGTAAACAATTATAAGTTATATGTTGATTTCAGAACTGTTAAAATGTGAAAAATATTTCTTAGAATAAACGTAATATAGTATTCTCAAATAATACAGTAACTCCAATGACAGGCATTTCTATCGCCATTTTACACATGAGAAAAGTGAATCAGGGTAAATTGAAGCTAAGGACTTTGGGCATTGTGGAGCAAAGTTTTGGCAAGACAGTAACATGGGCAAAGCAGTATGTTCCGAGTAAGTTGATCTGATTAGATAGACTAGTGTTTTCTTACTCTTTCGGTATTTCTTGTATTTCTCTCCTGAAACAACAGAATTGGTCAGAGAGGACAGCCTGTCCAGTGATGAGGTGTATGTAATTAGTGGGTTCTGCTTTTAGCTCCATCTTGTACCTGCTCCTTTTAGGCCTTTTATAAGCGTGAACTGATGTACTTGATTCTCTATATTTAGATTTATGAACTAATGTGTAAATGCTATTTGAGTCAAATCTGTTTTTGTATGCTGGTTTTCTGTAAAGAGCATGGCCTTTGTGGTCTGACTAATCTGAATTCAGATCCTGGCTTTGCCTTTTCTTTGCTTTGTGACCTTGAGCCAAGTATTACATCTCTCTGAGCCTCTGTTTCTCTCTCTCTCGATATGTCTATATATTCATATATATGAAAATGAAATAAATCATGTTATTTTCCCTTTAATTCCTCTCAAGTGGGAACTGTGTATCTGAAGTGAATTATATATGTGACAGATTATTATATTATTAACAGTTTCTGCTCCATACTGAATGTTCTTTTAGCACATTGCTGTTCAAAATGTGGCCCAAAGATGAGGTCTGCATATTTGTGAAATGTTTGTTGGTCTAAGAGGAGATAAGGAGCTTGTGCCAGAATGTAGATCAACTTTGTCACTAAGCACACTGTTTATTTCAGATAACTTTTTTTTCCCCCATAACAAGACTTTCTTGATGAAGGAAGCAGTATGTTGATTCATGTTCTGATTTGATCTCCTTCTCAGTGGCTGGGTGCTCCGAGTAGCGTGAATGGAGAGTACTTTTGGGGCACATTTTGAGCAAAGCTTAGTTTATTTATGGTATTTTTCTTTTCATTTGTAGTGTTAGAAGGGTTTGCTATTTTTAATGAAGAGAATGTTGATTTTAGAGTTGGATTCTGGTCTTGTCTTTGTTACTAATTAGTTGGGCAAGTCATTTAAGTGTTACAGACCTATTTTGCCTGACTGAAAATAAAGATTGGGTTAGATAATGTCTGTGGTCCTTTCAGGCTTTAACATGCTAATAATCTGTGTTTTTTAAATAGTAGTTTTTTTTTTTTTTTTTTTTTTTTAGAACCAGAACATAGGTCTGATATTAAAGTAAAAGTAAAAGATGCTGGGATAGAAACATGCTTTAAGGTTTTTTTTTGGAATAGATATTTTTATTAAGCTTCAGTCAACCAGATGCTAAGAAGTTGGTCCTATAGATATAATGATTAGTGAAACTTTTTTGTTCATAAGTAGTAATCTCCTAGGGAAGATAAAGTAAATATAATACGTACATGTAAATACCTAAATATAATACATGATGTATTGGTGATATGAACCCAAAATGATGAAACAGGAGATGTGAGAGACTAATTGTCTAGAATAGGAGTAGGCAAACTTTTTCCATAGAGATCCAGGTATTTTAGGCTTTGTGGGCCATATGGTATCTATGGCATCTACTCAGCTCTGCAGTTGTAGTGGCAAGGCAATCATAACCAGTATTTAAATGAAAACACATCATTTTCTAACACGAATTCTCTGGCACCAACTGAGTGTCCTAGAATTCAATTCAGTTCTGACATTATCTACCGGAGTTAGCACAAACTCCACAAGTTAAGGGCTCAGTCCCACGAGACTGTCTCCACCTCAGATGCCAGCTGTGAATGGGTCTACCTGCATTTCTGCCTGGCTGATTATTACAACCTCACTCTCAGGTTTGATAATTGGCTAGAGTGACTCACAGAACTCAGGAAAGCACTGTACTTAGAATTAGTTTTATTAATAAAGGATATAACTCAGCAATAGCCAAATGGAAGAAATGTATAGGGCAAGGTATTGGAGGTGTGGGAAGTGGGGCACACAGAGCTTCCATGCCCTTTCTGGGCATACTAATGCATCGATGCGTTCACCAACCCAGAAGCTCCTCGAACCTCTTTGTTCAGGAGTTTTTATGGAGTCTTCATTATGTAGGCATGATTGATTTAATTATTTGCCACATAATTGAATCAGTCTCCAGCCCTCTAGTCACATGCTTGGTCTTTCATTGCCCAGCCCCTCTCTTGAAACTAAGGGCTGACCATGAGTCACCTTGTCTGCATAACCTTAGGTATGATCAAAAGGGGCTAACTATAAATAACAGAAGACATGCCTGTCACTCATGAAATTCCAAGGGTTTTTGAAGCTCTGTGCCAGAAACTGGGAGTAAAGACCAAATAGGTATTTTTAATTATACTGAACGCAGCCTTAACCAATGTGTAGATGAATGGGCATGGCTGTGTTCCAATAAAACCTTATTTACAATAGGCTACATGCTAGAATTGACCTGCAGGCAGTAGTTTGTAGATCCTTGCTCTAGAAAAATGAGAAAAGCTTCTTTAAGAAGATAACATTTGAACTGTATCTTCTATTTCTTTCAAACTTTTTGTTGATATTACACTGTTTTATGGAATTTAAAAAATATGTTACAATCTTAGTGATGTAAATCTTGTTGGTACTGAGTTAGGATCATATGGAGATAATAATAGAATAATAATAGTAATTTTTATCCAGTAGTTCATGCAGGAGGCTAAGCATAATAATCTTCACAATGACCCTGTGAGATAAAGTCCTGTTATCCACAGTTTACATATGAGGAAACAAGATTAAGTAACTTACCTTAGGTCAGCAAGTAGAGTTGACCGCCTGATGCCCAAGGCTTTTAATAGTTTTCTTCCTAGTAGACACAAATTTCATAAGTTTTATAAGAGAAATACAAAGAACTATGGACTTTTTGAGGAGAGGCAGATAACAGCTTGTTTGGGGAGCGGAGCCTCAGGGAAAGCTTCGTAAATGAGAGACACACTAGATGAAAATACAAGGTAGGGTTAAGCATGGAGGTCATTGAATATGAAGTCACAACGGGAGGACTTATCTGAGTCATAAAGCTTATCCATTTATTTATTGTGGGCTGTTGCAAACTATTCCATGCTGCTTCTTCCTTTAGAAAAAATGTTCAGATTTTTGAAGCCTTGTAAGTTGTAGTATTTTGCTTCCAGAGGACTTCTCTAGTACTACTCCTACTCTTCTTGTTTGTGTGCCTATGCATATGTATCTAAGTTGAAATATAAATGGATGTGGATTGTACATAATTATCTTAAACAGAATAGATGCTGACATTAATCAGTACTTTAAAGAAATCTAATCCATCTTGAAAATGGGAGTCATTTTCCTTTCCAGATGAAGGTTCACAAGATTCAGGATTTTGTTTCATATTTCCTGTGCCTGTCATACACTATCCATTCAATAACTGTTTGTGGAAGGAGGGAGGGAAGTATAGAAGGATACACATTTGATTTAAAGTTGTTTTTTAATCAATCTTCCAGCCTTTCGATAGGCATATCTTAAGTGATGCTGATCAAAAAGTGAGTAAAAATGAGTTTAGGAAATACTTGGAAAGTCTTCGAATTGGTCATATTTGTTAATGTTAAGATTTAATCCTGGCTCACAGGCCTCTGATAATGGATACTGATAGATAGAATTGAAAAAGTTTTACAGTGAACACATGTATACCCACTGCCTATATTCTACAGTTTGCATTTTGCTAAACTTTCTTTAGGACATATCTATCCGTCAACCCATCTATTTTTTGGAATACATTTTGAACTAGGTAGTATCCATGCATATTTATTAACTCAAACTCAATATTTGCTTGTGATCTCCCCCTGTCTCCCTCGATTTAAAATTACATATGATGAAAACATCAATCTTAAGTATAATATTCAGTGAGTTTTGACAAATGCATGTACCTGTGTAACCCAACCCCCGTCAAGATATAGAACATTACAATCACCTCAGAAAGTTTCCTCATACCCTTTCCCAGTTAATTCCTCTCTCTTATACCCAGAGGCAGCCAGTCTTGAGTTTTTCCCCACCAGAGATTAGTATTGGCTATTGTAGAATTTTGTATAAAGGGAATCTGACAATATAAATGAATTCTTTTGAGTAAACCTTCTTTCATTTAACCTAGTGCTTTTGCGATTTGTTCATGTTGTGTTTATCAACAGTTTGTTACTTTTTATTGCTGAGTAGCAGACTGTCATCATGAATATACAGTCATGCGTCAGTTAATGATGAGGATCCATTCTGAGAAATGTGTCATTAGGCAATTTTGTCCTGTGGGAACATCATAGTGTACTTACACAAACCTGGATGGTATATGGCCTATTACACACCTGGGCTATATGGTACTAATCTCATGGGACCACCGTATTATATTTGGTTATTGACCAAAATGTCCTTATGCGGCATATGACTGTACCATAGTTTATCCATTCTCCTGTTGATGGAACTTTATCCTGTTTTCAGTTTTTCACCATTTTGAATAAAGCTTCCTTGACCATTCTTATACAAATCATTTTGGGATATATTTTTCATTTTTGGGGGGTAAATACCTAAGAGTGTAATTGCTCTGTTGGTCAGAGAGATGGTGTATGTTTAGTTTAACGAGAACCTACTAAACCTTTTTTCCAAATGGTTGAAACATTTTGTATTTCTAGAAATATGTGAGAGATCCTACTCTCACCAGCATTTTATGTGGTAACTCCTTTTAGCCATTCTGATGGATGTATAATGTCTTCTTGTGGTTTCAGTTTGAACTTTGGCAGTGGCTAATGATATTTGGTACTTTTTTATGTCCTTATTGACTATTTGTAAATCTTTTGTGAAGTACCTCTTGAAATCTTTTACCAATTAAAAAAAATTATTTAGGAGTTCTTTGTATGTCCTAGATACCTATATTCCTTTGTGAGATACATGTTTTTTGAACATTTTTTCAGTATTTAAATTTTCTGGGCCGGCCCCATGGCCGAGTGGTTAAGTTCGCGAGCTCTGCTGCGGTGACCCAGGGTTTCACTGGTTCGGATCCTGGGCACGGACATGGCACCACTCATCAGGCCATGTTGAGGTGGTGTCCCACGTGCCACAACTAGAAGGACCCACAACTAAAATATACAACTATGTACTGGGGGCATTTGGGGAGAAAAAGCAGAAAGAAAAAAAATAGAGTGGCAACAGTTGTTAGCTCAGGTGCCAATCTTTAAAAAAAAAAAAAAAAAGAAGATTGGCAATAGTTGTTAGCTCAGGTGCCAATCCTTAAAAAAAAAAAAATTCTGTTTACCTAAAGCTATCTTTTCATGAGCAAATGCTTTTTAATTTTGATTGAATCTAATTCATCAATTCTTTGCTTTTGTAGTTATTGCTTTCTGTGTACTTAAGAAACTATTATCTTCAATACAGATCATTCAGATACTCTTCTGTGCTTTCTTCTAGAAGCTTTATAATTTTAGTTCTTATGTTTAATCTATAATCTATATAAAATTAATTCTTATGTGTGGTTTGAAATAGGGGTTCAGGTTTTATTTTTTCCCCCATATTGATATTCATTTGTTTTATCTTCTTTTGTGGAAAAGACTTTCCTTTCTCGGTTGGATTGCTCTGGCATCTTTGTAGAAGATTGAATGTTGCATAAATGTGAGTCTATCCTGTTCCATTGATCTATTTGTCAGTGTTTGTATCAGTACTATGATATCTTGATTACTGAAGCTTTATGATAAATTTTGAAATAGGGTAATTTGTAATGCCTCCAATTTTTTTCCTCAAATTGGCTTTGAATATTCTAGTTGTTTTTTTTCTTGCAATTGCATAAACATTTTAGAATCCATTTTCAGTTTCCACCAGGAGGCCTGGTGGGATTATAAATAGATTTGCATGAATGTATGGTTTAATTGGGGGGAGTTGACTTAAAAATACTGAATCTTCCAATTCATGAACATGGTATATCTTTTATTTACCTAGGTCTTTAAAAAATTTCTCCCAGCAGTGTTTTGTAATTTATAGTTTGCAGGCATAACACATTTTCTGGTACATCTATTTCTGAGTGGTTTTTTTGGATGCTACTGTAAATAGAATTTTTAAATTTCATTTTCTAATTGTTTGATGCTCATATATAAAAGTGAAATGATTTTTGTATATTCATCTTGTATTCTCTGACGTCTAAAATCACATATTTGTTTAAATAATTGTTTTGTAGGTTACTTAAGATAGTCTGTGTAAACAGTCATGTCTCTACATGTCCCTGTAGACAGTTTTATTTTTCCTTTTCTGATCATTATGCCTTTCCATAAGCTAGGACCTTCAATACTGTGTTGAACATAAGTGATGAGAGTGAGCATCCTTGACTTTTTCAGGAGATGAGGAGGAAAGTGTTCATTATTTGAGCATTAAATAGATTTACCATTAATATATTAGCTGTAGGCTTTTGTAAATACCATTTGTCTGGCTAAGGAACTTTCTTCTATTCTTAGTTTGCTAGAGTCTTTGTTATGAATGAGTGAATTTTGTCAAATGATTTTTCCGTGTTGATTGAAATGCTTATATGTTTTTTCTCATTTGTTATATTGATATGGTAATAATTATGTTTGCTTAAAAACAGCTTTATTGAGGTATAATTTACATACATAAAATTCACCTGTTTTTAGCATATAAGTCAATAAGTTTTAGTAATTTTACATAGTCATTCAACTATAAGCACAGTGTACTTTTAGAACATTTTCATCACCCCCCTAAGAAAGCTCATGTCTACTTCCTCCCCATTCCCACCTCCAGCCTCAGTCAGTCAATAATTTTCTCTTTCTGTATTTGCCTTTTCTGTATATTTCCTGTAAATGCAGTCATACAATATATGGTCTTTTATATCCGACTTCCATCATTTAGCATATGAAGCTAATTTATGTTCCTTTATGTTACCAAATAGTATTCCATTGTGTGGATATACCACATTTTGATTATCGATTTACTGGTTTCTGGACAGTTGAATTGTTTCCAGTTTTTATTAATAATACTATTATGAACATTTACATAGAAGTCTGTGTGGACGTATGTTTTCATAGACACCTAGGAGTTGAATTGCTGGGTTATCTGGTAAGCCTGTGTTTAACTTTTCTTTTTTTTTTTGAGAAAGATTAGCCCTGAGCTAACATCTGCCGCCAATCCTCCTCTTTTTGCTGAGGAAGATTGGCCCTGAGCTAATATTGTGCCCATCTTCCTCTATTTCATATGTGGAGTGCCTGCCACAGCATGGATTGATAAGTGGTCCATAGGTCTGTGCCCAAGATCTGAACCGGTGAACCCTGGGCCGCTGAAGTGGAGTGTGCAAACTTAACCCCTACGCCACTTGGCTGGTCCCTGTGTTTAACTTTTTAAGAAACTGTCAAACTATTTTCCCGATTGTACCATGTTACATTCCCACTGGCAGTGTTGCATTGATTTTTGAGTGTTGAAATAGCCTTGCATCCTTAGTCTAACTCTGTGATGTATTTTCCATCTTATATATTGCTGGATTTGGTTTGCTTACAATTTTTAAGGATTTCTGTGTCTGTTTTCATGAGAGATTTTGGTCTGTAATTTTATTTTCTTGTAATGTCCTTGTCAGGTATGCCATTAGAATTATCATAAAATGGGTTGAAGTGTTCCTTCCTCCTCTGTTTTGTGAATGAGTTTTATAGAATTCAACAACAAAAATATCTGAGCCTGTACTTTTTTTTGTTGGAGGATTTTTTGATAGTGGATTCAACTTTTTAATAAATATAAGCTATTTGGATTTTCATTCATCTTGTGTCAGTTTGAAAAGTTGTGTTTTACAAGGGATTTGTTTTGTCTGAAGTAATCGAATTTGTTGGCATTCTCTTATTCATAAACATTTCTGTAATATCCTTTGAATGGCCATAGGATTTGTAGTAATAATCCATTCCAGATATTGATAATTTATATTTTTTCTTTTTTTTCTCTCTCATTCAGTTGAGTTAGTCATTTATTAATTTTATCACTTATTTCCGAGAAACAAATTCGGCTTTGTTAATTTTTTCTGTTGTTTGTTTTTTATTTCATTGATTTCTGTTATTTCCTTTCTTCTACTTGCTTTGTTCTTCTTTGTTTAGCTTTATAAAATGAAACCTTAGGTCAACGAGAGCTTTTTCTTTTCAAACACTATATAATTCTCTCTAAGCACTACTTTAGGTTGTCTCATAGAATTTGATAGGATTTTGATCTGATTAGTTAGGTGTATTGTTTTTGGAGGCATTGATGATGTTTTTATTGTTATTGATTTCTATTTTAATTCCATTGTGGTCAGAGAACTGAGTGTAATTTCGATACTTTTTTATTCATTGAGACTAGTCTTTTGCCCCATCATATGGTCTGTTTTGGTGAAAGTGCCAGGGACACTTGAAAAGAATGGTATTCTTCAGTTGTTGGTTGTAATGTTTTTAAGCTATCAGTTAGGTCAAGTTAGTGATAGTATTGTTCAGATATTTTATGGTTTTACTGATTTTTTTTTGGCCTAGTTTTATCGAGAGGGGTGTTAAAATCTTAACTGTGATTGTGGAATTTTTTGTTGCTCTCTTTAATTCTTTTGATTTTGTTTTATACATTTTGCAACTTTTATCAGTTATATATACATTTAACATTATTATGTGTTCCTGATGAATTGACCCTTTTATTGTTGTGAACTGTTCTTTGCTTCTGGTTGTATTCCTTGACTTGAAGTCTACTTTATCTAATAGTTATATCAATACACAATCTTTGTTATCATTAGTGTGTGCATGGTATATTTTTTTATCCTTTTATCATCAGCTTCGGAATCTTTGTATTTATAAATGTTTCAGTAAATAGCATATAGCTGAATCTTACTTTTTTAAAACTTAAGATCCATTCTGACGTTCTGCCTTTTAATTGGAACGTTTAGTTCCACTTGTTTAATGTAATTATTGAAATTGTTGGATTTAGGTCTTCTGTTTTACTACTGTTTGTTGTCTGTTTATCCCCTCTGGTTTTTGTTTCTATGTACCTCCTTTTCTGCTTTCTTTTGGATTGACTGAATATATTTTAGAGTTTCATTATTTTATCCCTTTTTATTGTTTAGGCATACCTCTTTGCATTCTTCTTTAAATGGTTGTTCTACAGATTGTAATTTTACATCTTTAGCTTTTGGCAGTCTGCCTAGAGTTAATATAGTACCCTTTCACTTAAAAAATAATCTTTCAATCATACAGATCTTCCTCCTGTTCTTTTGCTATAGTTGTCGTGTGTTTTATATCTACATATATGTGGCCCCTGCTACTCAATACTATAGTTTTCACTTTAAAACGTCATCTATATTTTAAAGATATAGTAAGTAAATATATTCTTTTATATAACCCACATGGTGTACCATTTCTGTTGCTCTTCGTTCCTTCCAGAAATTCTAGTTTCCATCTTGTATCATTTCCCTACAGGTTGAAGAACCTTTTGAAAGCATTTCTTCTAAATACTGGCAATAAATTCTCTTACTTTTTGTTTTTTAATTTGAAAATGTCTTTATTTGACCTTCCTTCTTGAAGAATTTTTTTGCTGGGCGTGGAAATCAGGGTTGACAGTTTTTCTTTCAACATTTTAAAGATGTTGTCCCAGTATATTCTGACCTCTGTTTTTTTCTGATGAGAACAAAATAGTCATTCAGTCATTGTTTTTCTATATGCAATGTGACTTTTATTCTCTGGCTGCTTCTAAGGTTCTCTCTATCTTTGATTTTCAGATAGTTGACTGCTGAAGCTTTTTTTTTGCTGAGATTTTTGAATTTCTTAATTTATGTCTTTCACCAAAGTTTGGAAATTTTCAGTCATTGTTTCTGTATTTTTCCTTTTCTCTTTTTTCCTCTTTTATTGGGACTGCATTTACAATTATATCAGACCTTTTTTTTTTGAGGAAGATTAGCCCTGAGCTAACATCTGCTGCCAATCCTCCTCTTTTTGCTGAGGAAGACTGGTCCTGAGCTAACATCCTTGCCCATCTTCCTCTAGTTTATATGTGGGATGCCTGCCACTGCATGGCTTGCTAAGACGTGCCATGTCCACACCCAGGATCTGAACTGGCGAACCCTGGGCAGAACGAGCATACTTAACCACTGAGCCACCAGGCCAGCCCCAACATATCAGACTTTTTATTTTTGTTCTTTAGGTCCTTGAGCCTCTTCTCATTTTTTCCTATATCTTTTTCCTCTCTCTTTTCTTCAAAATTAAATACTTAAATTGATCTATCTGTAATTTCACTGATAATTGATGTGATAATTGATCACTGTAATTTCACTTTTTCTCCAATCTGCTGTTTAGCCCGTCCTCTGAACCTTTTACTTTAAATATCAAAGCTTTCAGTTCTCGATTTTTGTATTTGTTTATTCTATATAGGTTCTTCTCTGCTGTGATTTTCAGTTTTTTCATTCATTGTGAGATTCTTTTAAAACTTCCTTGAACATAGTTATAATATTTATTATAAAATCTTTATCTGCTAATTCCACTGTCTCCGTCATCTCATTGTTGGTCTCTATTGATTGTGTTTTATCTTGAGAATGAACCACATTTTCATGGTTATTTGTATGTTAAGTAATTTTGGTTTGTATCCTGAACACTGAGATTAATCCTGTGTAGAGATTCTGCATTTTGTTATGTTCTTCTGAATTTTATTCAAAAATTTTATTGAAAAATTTTAAGATATAAATTTACTTGGCTGTACTCAAACTGCAGAACTCTGCCTTTCCTACACTTGGCAACTGTTGAAACCTCACGAATGTGAGTAGTTCATGGTTCAGCCAGACATCTGCCCGTAGTGTATTTGGCGCTTCCTCTCTGTAGTGCTCTTGTTTCTAGAATTGCTTTTCTCATGTTCAGACTGCTGTGATTCTCCCTAACTTCTGGTTCATGATGTAGATTGGGCCTACCCCTAAACTAAAATGCATAAGAAACAGGGAGTTTTACATAATGCCATTACTTTTTTACACCTGTCATCTCTCTTTCTTTATATGTCTGTCTCTGGTTTGAAAGCTTCTTTTCTGCTTTCTCTTCAGTGCCTTTAGATAGTTGTTTTTTAATATTTTGTCCAGAGTTTATACTTCTGATCTTTCCTTTATTAAGAACCACTCCACTCTTATCAGACCCTGCCTCTATCATAAATTAAAAAACAAACAAACAAAAGTTTAATATGCCATTAGTTCACTCAACAAATATTACAGAGTCTTTTATGTGTGGTTGACAAGCATTGGAAATACAAATATTAAAGACATAGATCCTTCTTCTCAGGAACCTCACGTGTTCATAGAAGAAACAAATGTAAGCAAGTGTGATAAATACAATAACAGAAATATCTACTTGGAAAGAAGGTAGCAAAGAAAGTATGATTGATTCTCACTGGGCTAGGGCATATGGGCATGCTGGGGTAGGGCGGGGAGTTTAAAGGATGCATTCTGAAGGAATATTATATCGTGCTTTGAGTTTAAGGATTAATAGGTATTTTCAGGGAAAGAGGGAGGGAGGATAGATGGATTATGCTTTCAAGCTGCATTTGTACTATAAGGACAGAAGAGATGATGTGAATCATAGAGTCAAGCCCAGTTGGAAACTTTGAAATCATCCTTATCTTCTCTTGCCCAGCCGCCTTCTATGATGTCTGACTTTATGATTTCCCCCAACTTAAATCTGGGTGACTGCCCCACTAATTTATAAAATTCAAATGTGAACTGGGTAGTTTCTTCTGTGTTCTACAAATATTTCAAATTAGTACTTTAATGGCCCAGAAACTGGGAGGAGTGAGAGCGAAAACATAAGAAAAGCCATAGGTTTTACCATGGTCCTGAAATTTGTCAGCATGTTGAACAGCTGAGGCAACAAATGGAGATTGCAGCCCCTTGATCACAGTAGTAAGCTCAGTAAGAATTAATTTTTGTTTGTAAATTGATCAGTCAACAGTGTTAAGGTCCACTGTCGTCTAGTCTATTTTAATTCAATTTTTCACATAAGAAATCTTTGTTCTATTTGTATATAAGTTTCAGTAGATATTCATTAGAGGCTTATTAGTACATTTTACTTTTGCTAACAGTTCCAGGCTCATCTTAATGGCTAGATTAACCATCTACATTAGTAGTTTCTGGGTCCCTCAGAAAATTGGCACTGAGAACCAGTGAAATCTTAACCTTCTGTTTGGGGAAGGATAGACTCAATAATTTTGAAATCTGGAGTCCCAGTGAGGAGAAATGGAGCGAGGATGGAATAAACAAATCAGCAAGTGTTGAATTTTTGACTTGGTTAAGAGGTATTTGAGAGAGGAATAGCACCCTTTAGTGGTTACTCATTGCTTTTAGGTAAAGCTGGAAATTCTTAGTATGACTTTTAAGCCTCTACGTGATCTGATACCCGCATAGCTCACCAGTCTCGTCTCCTGGTACTCTCCCATTCATCACTCCTTCCTCTTCTCCTTTGCTCTCTGTACTCCAGCCATGCAGGCCATCTTTGATCATCTTTTATTAGAGCTTCTTCATATCCTAGGGTTTTGATAAATCCTATTCTCTCTCCTTGAAATTCTCTTCCTTATTTCCTTTTCATTTCCCCTTAAGTTACTTTCTCCTCTCCCAGTGACCTCAGCTAAAATCTTAATTTTTCAGTTATTTCATGGCCTCTCTAAATAAGGTTATATGCACTAATAATCTGCCTAACTGCTAGAATTTGAGGTCTATGGCACCAAGAGTTTTCATGGTCACTATTGTAGTTCAGGCACCTAATATTTGGCAGATAGTAGATGCTCAGTAAACTTTTTTTTTTTAGCCTTTTTTTTTTAAAGATTTTTTATTTTTTCCTTTTGCTCCCCAAAGACCCCCGGTACACAGTTGTATATTCTTCATTGTGAGTCCTTCTAGTTGTGGCATGTGGGATGCTCCCTCAGTGTGGTTTGATGAGCAGTGCCATGTCCATGCCCAGGATTCCAACCAACGAAACACTGGGCCGCCTGCAGTGGAGCACGCGAACTTAACCACTCGGCCACGGGGCCAGCCCCATGCTCAGTAAACTTTTGAATGAATAACTGACTGAATAAATCCAGAGGTGAATTGATTACTCAGAATTCCATTTAGCTAATTTTCAGTGAGAAATAAATCTGCCAAAGATTAGTGTGAAGAATTTATTCCTACCAGTTCCTGTTAGAGTGAAGAGGTAAATCTCTAGAACCAAATAACCAAGATATATGACAACTACTTTTAGAGATTTATTGTCTCATTGTTTGAGTATCATCCCTGATTAGAACATAATAAGTAGTGCCTACCAAGCTATAGTGTTTATTATGTAGGTGGTGCCCAGTGTGTACACTGAACTGAACTACAGTGGATAATATTATGTCTGACTTTCACTCAGTCTGTTACAAAGGTGTTCATGTGTAAGAAGTATTGTAATTATTTCTACACTCTACACTAGTTATATTTAAAAAAATTAAATTTTTTTAGATATTTGAGCCCAGTTTTGATTATGGTTCTTTTGAAAAGATACGTAGAAACCAGTAAAAGGTCACATAGTTAAAGCTGTGCAAAATAGGTTGAATAAAGATTGCTGGCTATGTGAAACAGTTCAAAGGGATGCCTATATTAAATTTCATTCATTTTTTTATCTACCTTATAAAACCTAAAAAATAACTTGGTATTTGGAGAAACATTCTTGAATAACTAAATGAGTCTTGATACTATATAAATATAAAATTGAGTAAAATAAAAAAAATTGATGTGGTTTTTATTATTTATTTTATTTTCATTGTCATCCCATGGTAGTTAACTTGCCTTATTATATTAAACTCTTAGCAATATTAGGGTTCAATAAATGTTTGTTGAATAAATGCTGATACCTGAAAACAGTAGTCAGAGGAGTTGGGCCTTTCAAAAAATTATATATCTATGTAATCTTGACAATGGTGGGATTTATAATATAGTGAAAATTAACTTGGTTTTAGAAGTGATCTGTATTAGACTTACTTTTGCAGTTGCTCTTCTGAGTTGTCATAGCGATAATTAGTGAAACATAAAACTGAGAGCCAACCAGTGTCCTTATTTTATAAATGTGGAAACATACTCAGAGGTTATGAGAATAGAATGATAGAGGCACATTGGAAAGTCATACTTTTGAACACGATTTGTATGTTTAACAGATTTGGTCTTAGGAAAGGTTACTCTTATATGTGTGTATGTATTTTCTGATTATAATATATATGCTCATTGTAGATCATGTTGAAAATATATGTGAAGAGATTAAAAATTACCAGTAATCTCATCGCTCCATGGAAATCATTATAACTACTTTGGTTTACTTTGGTATTTGTTAATGCCATTTTTTATGTTCTGCATTCAAAGTGGTGCAAAAGCAAGACCCCTGGACTGCAAATCAGGAAACCTGGATATTTTGCCTGTTTGTTGCTTTAGTTGTTGACCTCGGTTGTAGGGGTTTCAGGATTACCAAGCTTTTTTTTTTTAAATCATAAAGGATCTCTTTTCTTACCCTCCTTTCTCTCCCAACTTGTACTGGATTATTTTTATTAAATAAATATTACTTTGATTTCCAGTGAGGTAAATACTTTGCAACACTGCATTTATCTACACTCAGTGAAGAACAAAGGAAGATGATGTTTAGGTTAGCTCTTAGAGTTTTGATTCTGGAGAATATGGTATGTTAGACTTTTTGAAGTATTAAAAAGTAGGTTGATCATTGCCCGTTTGACTATAAAGACCTGAGGTCTTCATGAGAGGAGCCAGTCTAGTAGATGGTGTGTAATAAAATACTTTGCAGGTTTAAAATGCTGATACTCTGATTCCATTGCACGTTGGTGTATGAACTCATTCTTCCTTATTATTATTCCCAAAATGGTAATTATTTTGCTTTCCAGACCAGCAAGCTAATATATCAAAAATTCTTGCATGGGAATATATTTATTTTAATATATTTGTGCTATGGAATGTTAATAATTTATGAGTTACAGACACGATATCACTCAAACTTACCATATTCTTTTGCTTAATAATCCATTTTATGAAAAACTAAAAAATGAGGAAGTTATTCTTTGTAATTTTACCAACCTTCTCCCAAATAAATATTACTGAAGTTGTTATCAAAAGATCTTATTAAGATTGTCACTTTTGAGGCTGAGTATTGTGAAGCTGTGGTTCAATGTTGCATTCATTATTGTAATTTCTGGCAGCATATTCATCTATTTCTACTCTCAGATGTTTATGTGTTGTACTAACAGTGGTAAGTACTGACAGAAGAGTTTACTAGTATCCCACAAGTTTTATGTTTTTCTGCTTTATGCCAGTTCCAACTGACTTAGTATAGTGAAACCAAAGAGATACATCATGGTACATTTTTCAGAGGGCCGTTGCCTTACTTGTACTCCTTTTTGTGTGCACACACCTCTAACTTCATGTTTATCAGATATTTTTCGGTGCAGACTTGATAAAGTCATGTAACTAAAAAAGCATGTCTTAACTTACTGTGGAATTAGAGAGATGTTATAAATTCTTATTCTGACAAAAAACAAATAAAACTGGGATAAAATGTGGTCCTGCATTTATTCTTCAAAAATTTCTTTATGAGAATAAGATTTTAAAATGTTTTGAGCAATGAGAGTTATTTCATCCATTATTTGTTTGTGCTCTCTCACTGACTCAGGGATGACAGATCTAGGTATAAAGTGGGCGTAGAAATTAAGTTTGCTATTTTAGTAATTTTAATTAAAACTCTAATAGTGAAATAACATTTTAATTAATACTTTAATACTTTTATTACTATAGATTTTGTTAAGCTCAGTGTTTTAAAATGTGAGTACAGATTGAGAATTAAAATACATTAAATAATTAAAATGAGTTGTATTCACTTTGACTGAAATGCTCTTTTACTAGTAGCACTAGATCCCTTCTAGTTACTTCTGAGCCGTTTTCTCACCTCTTCCAGTTCTGCGTGTCATTCTTCTATGGGCATTGCCCAAGACACAAACCGAGACACACGCTGTGAACAAGTTTCTTCTTTGTAGACTTGCTCTAGTGCGGTAATTCAGGATGTGGTCAGCATTTATTGGCTGCTTATTTGATGAGCGCTATGATGGGTCAGAGCAATTAAGTACGTGGTTTTTGCTCAGGTCACATTCATCTAGTTGTAGACAGGTAATGAAAGAATAACACTTACAGATTAATAATTGCTTTCATAAAAATAGGCACAAGGTATACGTGCTTAGGCAATGGCATTAAATTGGGGATGTGGCTTTCCTTTAAGAAATAACTGCTGAGCTTCTGAATCCTGTCAGCCAGATCAAGGGGATTACAGAGGGCATTTCAAGCATGTGTGGAAGCTTAGAGATGTGAGAAAACATGGCCTTTTCTTTCTTTACCTGTTTCTCCATCATTGACTCCTTTTCCATAGAAAAGTTTCCTTGTATTCTTACTCTTCCCCTCTAGTACTCTCTTTTACCTCCTTACCTGAAATCTAAGTACTTTTTCATTCTTTCAAGTTCACTGTACCTCAGGAAGAGCAAAGACCTTGGCATTCTCTAGATATTTTGCTTTTAGATCAGTTTTTAAAATCACCTTCTTTCAACAATTCCTTCTCACTTTGAAATCTCTGCTATACTTGCTTTGTCACACGTATTCCTATACTTTTGCCATTACCTATTAACCTATAATATATCCCTCAAGGACTTTTGCCACCTGGCTTACAATTTTACTTTGTGGTCTGTCTCTCTCTTAAGCATCATGGATAATTTTCACCTCACAGGTAAAAGTTCCCTGCATAGCAGGCCTCTCATTTCATTCCTGTTCCAGCAATTTCCATGCCGCTTTAGTAACCAGCATATATGGCCAGACATCAAACTTTGGAATCACCAGAATTGTTGTTTTAAAAATCTTGAACATGGGGGCCAGCCTACTGGTGTAGTGGTTAAGTTTGTGTGCTCTGCTTTGGCAGCCTGGGGTTCACAGGTTTGGATCCCGGGTTTGGACATAGCACTGCTCATCAAGCCATGCTGTGGTGGCATCCCACATAAAATAGGGGAAGATTGGTACAGGTGTTAGCTCAGTGACAATCTTCCTCAAGCAAAAAGGGAATATTGGCAAGAGATGTTCGCCAATCATACACACACACACAAAATCTTGAATGTTGTAATTACCTGTTCTGGTATCAATATATCTTTCTGTGTTCCATTCCCAGTAACCTGACTTTTGCCTTCATTGAGACATCTGGTTTCTTAAATCTCTTTACTTCATTCTTTCTACCAAATTCACATCCATCCTATTTCAGTTATGCACATATGTGAGAGCCTTTGCTTATTTAACCTTGGCACTCATTTTTTGATGATCCCATAAAAGCATATATATATATATATATACGCTCTCTATACTAGCTGTAATTATGCCTGGTAATGCTGGGGGGAAATCATATAATCATATTGATTGAGTTATTAGAAACTCATGTTCTTCAGTCTTATCTGGCTCTTAGTGTCTCTCAGTAATTTTTTTAATGTTTTAATTTTGGTATATATACTCTCAGACTTTTTCTGATGCATGTGGAGACTTGTGATCAGGTGTGCTGTGATAAGATAAATTTGGATATTATGCATTTGGTAATTATCTTCTGTTCCTCATGCAGTCCCCATTCTCAATAATAAAATAATATTCATGAACCACCCTCCACCCTGTGATCTAGAATAACAGCAATATTGTTGAAGCTCCCTGTATGTTACTTCCCACTCTCATTTTCCTTATCTTCCTTACAGTAACTTATTTTGTGACTATTATAATTATTCTTCTCTTTATTTTTACATGTTTTTAAAAAAAATATGTGTACCTCAACCATTTGTTACTTAGTTATGATTTTTTAAAAATAAGCTTTATAAAAATGGAAGCCTATTTGTGAGTTTTTCTGATTTTTTTTTGTTTTGGATTCAACATCATGGATTTGAATTTGTTCAACTATTATCTTTAAACCTCACAACAAGACTATGAGATAGATTCTGTTATTATTCACACTTTACACATGTGGAAGCTGAGCACAGATATATGTTTAAGTAACTTGCCTAAGGTTATACATCCAGGAAGTGTCAGTGTCTAGGTTTTAACCCAGGCAGTCTATCTCAAAGTCCAGACTCCTAACCATTATACAGTGCTCATATTCACTAGTAATCAGGGCAATGCAAATTGAACTGTGATGCCTGCCATTCATGGAGATGTCTGCATCTGTCTTCTTTTTGACTCTCTCTCTCTATTTACATGTATTTAAAATAGCAACAGATTATCTGTAGAGGACTGAGAATCGGATGGATAGCACATTTCTTATCAGCAACGTTGGATTCCATAAGACAGTGCACTGATAAAAGGGCTGGGGAAAATAACTTTGAATCTAGAAATGTCCTATCCAGACAAATTAACATTTTAGAATAAGGTAGAAATAAAGACAATCTCAGGCATACAGGGACTCAGAAACTATCCTATCCGTTGATCGTTCCTGAAGGAATTACTAATGATGTGCTCTAGCAAGAAGAGCAGTGACCCAAGATAAAATAGTGGGATACAGGATGTAATGATATACAAAGAAAGCAGTAAAACATGTTGTTAAATCTAAATATCATTGAAAAAAATTACATGGGAGTTGGGAGAGGAAGTGTAGAGGAAAACAAAATAATAAGCTATGGGTCTGTCCTATTTGGGAGTAAGATAGATATACCTGCTAACTTTAGATTTGACTAAGAAAAAATAACTGCTAATAATGATCATACCACCTGCAATTGAGTAAACATTTAGTATATATTAGATACTCTGTAAACATTTAAATAGATTATAAGATAGATCTGTATATCTGTATCTATATCTTTTGAGTATGAGCACACACTTGAGAAGGTGTGTAAGCCAGGCCTTCATTCTTTTATTTCCCTCAGTTTTAGACAACCACTGCTTTAATTGTGCATTCAGTTCTCTGTCAAACTATTATTCTGAGGAGGATATCTCTCTGCCCATTGTTGGACATTAGGGCTGTAAAGTGTATTTCTTGGTCTGAAGAAATGACTGTCAGCTCTCCAAATTGGTGCAGTGTTGTCTGTTCTAGTTCTTTTATAGCTCTCTGAACATTGGCATCTACCACTGGGAAAGCAAAGCCCGGTCCAGAGTCAGTGTCTATGGCTATCAAGACCTGTTTGTAGCCCCCAGGGCTACTGATTTGCCAGCTATGAGGAAGGCCTTCCCTCTAGGGAATTTGTTGCATAATCATCTTCAGTCTCTGCCTCTGTTGGCCAGCAGAACAGTTCTTATTGGCATTTTGTGCCTCAGAGGCTACAAGAGGAACATGTCTAGATCCAGCCCATCTCTGCTTTGCTGCAGCAACCCCATGTCTGCTCATTTCACGGGCCCAAATGACCAACTTAAGGGAGCCCATGGGGATATCTGCTTCTTGATTTTAGTCACCTTCTAAATAAGGAAGAGAGTTCTTCTGATGGGTATCAATATGGCCTCCTCTAATGCACCCCTCAGATTCCCATAGTGATTTCCGTAAGGCCATGCCTCATATAGGGCATCCCTTTAATAGGACAGGTTTCCATTGCTCTCCTGCCTGACCATAGGGCCAGGCCATTGGCCACTGCCCCTTGAGTCAGTAAAAACCCAAACATAAGGGCTTATTGTTCAATTCTTCCTTCACTGCTAGTAAAACAGCATGCAATTCAGCACACGAGGCTGATCTATTTTTACCTTCTTCAATCAGAGTTGTGGCCTTCCAAACAAGATGTTGTCTTTTCACCTTGTAACTACCATCCACAAACCAAGCAGCTCTTTGTTGGTCAGTCAGGGACTGTTTATAGGGCACTGTCCAAGTGGCAGTAGAATCCAGCAGCTCTCCATACAGTTCCAGAGTCAGTCTTAGGAGAGAAGAGGCTCCCTGCTCCTGAGAATTTCCTCCTTGCATTCCCCGGGCAGCATGATCCTGTATATAAAGCATATCTTTTTTTTTAGGTTATTTTTCCGGGCACTGCCATCCCCATTAGAGTGGTTCTCTGACATCCTCCTAGATGTTATGTCTATTTCAGATTTCAAGATCATTTTATGTCCTTCAGTCATAGGGGTAGATTCGATGAATAATGTCTAATAGCAAGGTAGTAAATGCCCCTCAAATGGAAATTCTCTAGTCCAAAGTTCCAGTAGTCATTGCTGGGAGGCACTCAGGCTCTTGCCGTAAGCCCCAGTCTACACTCCACAGAGGGCTATTACACAGAGAATTTGTCCCTACCAGCACTCCAGCTTCTGTTCCACACAGACCTTTACTGTAATTCCATCAACTTTTACGTTCCTAACTGTAGCTTCTATTAGGACTTCATCCACAGGTTTTGGTTTTACAATACTAGATTGGGGGAAGTGTTCCCCAGCTCAGAAATAATATTCATTTCTATAAAACATTCAGGTAGAGTTGATACAACCTATTTTCTTAGTACCTGCTTAAACATTCCAACTTTCATGTAATAAATATATCATGCCATCTATTACATTTTTATCTTCTGTTAATCTAATTTTAGCCCAAGTCAGGGCTTCACCAATGGATTTTCGTACCACAGTTTGTGGGACTTTTGTATAAAGGAGTCCTGGAAACTTCTCTTTTCCACCCCCTTAATCATTTTCCCCACTCTTGTGCAAAAGGCTTTGAGTCTCCAGTGAGGGATTGAGTTAAGGGACCCTGCCCTTTTGTCAACCTTTGTTTTGATTAATCTGCCTAACCACTGTCCCCAGGTATTGCAGGTCAGGTTTCTCATTGCAATCTTCTCTTCTGGCTTTAAAATTTTTTTCAAACTGAGATAAATAGGGTAGATTTGTTTGGGGCCTTTAATCTTGGGGTACCAGCAGAGGGGTCTCTGGCCCACCCGACCTTAGGTAGTGCTGTATTAAGACCTGTTTTAACCCCGTCAGTGTCCATTTTATTTATTCCATTTCTTTTTTTGTGTATGAGGAAGATTAGCCCTGAGCTGACAACATCTGTGCCAGTCTTCTACTTTGTATGTGGGATGCCTCCACAGGATGGCTGATGATTGGAGTTAGGTCTGCACCCAGGATCCGAACCTGTGAACCCAGACTGCCAAAGCAGAACGTGCAGAACTTTAACCACTGGGCAGTGGGGCTGACCCCCTAGTCATCCCATTTCTTAATAACCATGTAAAGGTTTCCGTCCTCCTGGGATGAGTCCCATGACTGTCCCTTTCATGTTTCTTCTTTGTTTCACCTCTGTCAATATTCACTTTATTCACTGTATTTCTTAATAAGCATTTGAAAATTTTTACCTTGTTGGAAAGAGTCCTTTGACTCTTCCCTCAGCCTCTTCCCATTCTCTAATTAACCAGTGTTTTTATTAGCATCTATATGACCCAGAAGGGGAAGCTGAGTCAGCACATTTGATAAAACTTCCAGCATTGATTTCAGTTTTGCAGCAGTAAGGTTATATGGGGTGTCTATGTGAAAGGGGCCCCCTTCACCACAGCATTTACCGTGACTTGGGTAATGGGCATATTCATCAGGTGAATATTATATACTCTTCTTAACAAAGGAAAGAGAGTGTAGACTCTAAGGGATGATACATTGTGGGTACGTGACTAGGAAGTCCATGGGAGAACTAATGGAAGATAAGGGTAATTCTAGTAAAGTTTGTTTATGCAGACTCATCTTCTTGCAGGCTCTCTCTCTCTTCAGAGATAAGGGTAATTCTAGTAAAGTTTGTTTATGCAGACTCATCTTCTTGCAGGCTCCCTCTCTTCAGTGATAAGGGTTGCTCTTCTCATCCTAGGACAGGAAAGGTGGGATATTTATGCCACTTTTGCAAGGTAAATATATGCTCTGCTTTTAGGCAGATAAAGGAAGGTCAGAGAAATCTTCCTGTATCTGTTGATTCTTAATTACTTTCAGTTTAAAATAATCCTTGTGCCAAAGTGGCATATTTTAGGGCGGCATAACCTGATCCCCTTCAGTAAAAGTGTAATTGACTCTCGCATCCTGAATACTATATAGATTGTTGCTATTATTTGTTATGACTTAATTTTCAAACAGTAAAAACAGCTGTTTGATATAGGTATAATATTAAACTGAATTATATGTAATTATATGGTATATTAGTTGTTGTAAATGTGACATAAGAATACAAACTTTATTTCTAGTAAGAATTGTTTTGATATTGATTTCTGTATATAGTTTAAGCACTAGATCAAGGAAAACTGAAGTAATTGCCCATAGTTGGGGATTCCTGTGTGAACTACATACTGATCTTATGCCTAAGAATTTCTAAGAAATATTTGTGGAACCTGAGTTTAGGCATGTATCTTCATTTCAGGGATTATTCATTGTAGGCTAGCTGATGTTTTATTTAGGCTTAATCCTTAACAGTTATGATATTGTAATTTTTAGGCCTGTGTATGTAATGTGTCTTTGTATTTTTCTGAAAAGCAAAACAAACACTTTGTCATTTTTTTACTATCTCTAAGCTTTTGTTTTTGAAATAATGTTGCTCTGATATTTAGTAATATTAACCACTTGTCATTTAGATCTGTTGATCAGCACATAGTGCTAATGAAGTTAAAGTCATGGATATTATTCCCATGTGAACCAGTCAGTTTTTCTCCTTATTTTCTTCTTCTTGCCCATCTCGTACTGGAAAAATAGGGAAACTTAACATTTATTCAGTACCTAGTCTAAACTGGTCACTTTTAGACACTTTACATGAAGTAACTTCCTTAATCATCCAACTTCCTGTGAGATAGGTGGTGTTATACTGCCAAGTCATGAATTTACTAAGTGGCAGAGTTAGGATTTGGTCCTAAGTTGGCCTGGCTCCAGAGATTTGTGCTGTGATCAATTGTGGGTCAGTAAAAAACATTTTTTACATAGAATTTAAAAGTAAAACAATGGTTTTTAGCCTTGTGCTAGTGAATTGTTTCTTTCCTTCTTGGTAAGTGGTATCCTTAATTAGTATCTTCCCGGACTCTATCACTTTGCTTTAATTAGCTTTTATTTTATTTTCTGGTAGGGAACTTGATAAATTTCCATGTTATGGAAAGAAGAGAAACTGTATAAAGAAGGGACTGCTTAGGATATTACGGAGTGGAACTAGAGAGGGAAAGTTGGATGGCGTTAGGTTTGCTTCTGATTCTGTGCCTAAGGGATAGGTTATTTTCATGGAAGAACTGTCAGGAATTCTTTTATCAAATAGCCTAGAATGGATGATAGTCCTTTTCTAAGAAGTTGAAGTTTTGAAGGGTGTGGTCCATATTGTATGTATGTGTTCTGTGTTGCTAAAAGTCAGTTCTTATATTTAGTTAAAACTTTTTTTGTTTTTGCATTTTTTCTTTTAATTGCTCATCCATAATATAGACTCTGTGTTATTCCATGGGAAGGAAATTGTAAAGAAAAGCATGGGAGAGGTGAGGCCTGTGAAACCCTGAGTAGTTCAAAAACGTTGTTCTATTAAGGGTGCTTTAGGTAGTAGCTGACTACCGATAACCCATGACTTGGATTAATACACTTTAATAATGGTTTATTTTTGTAAAATGAACCAAGTAGTACATGTACTTAGTGAATTTTTTTATTTCTGAGTTCTAGAATTACAAAATAATTTAATCATGTAAGACGTGAATAACAAAGTGATAATGAAACATAAAATAAAAATAACTACTTCCTACTTCTTTTTATTTAGATGTTTTTGTTTTCCTTTCCGAACTAAAGCTTTATTGCATCCATCTCATATGTGCACAAAATTTACTTTAAAAATGTAGATCTTTATTTATGTGGTATGATTCCAGCTGTTCATGAGATATGTTGGTTTCTGTATTCGATCTAAGGCATTCTTAAAAAAAAAATACCAAAATCAGCAAACAGTGTATTTAACTACTTTTCATTCTTTTGCAGTATTAGTTTTTAGTTTTCCTTTATGTGAACTAAAGCAGTATATTATTCTGCACAACTCATGTCATATTAAACGATAAAACAATGAATGTGATTTAATTTATGTGGCCCAAAAAACCCAAAAATTATGAGAAAATAAGCCTTAAGAACAACATTATGAAGATTAAGAATAATTATAATTGCAAAAATATTTTAGAATTTAAATTCTGCATTTTAAAACTTTTCCATATATAAAGACCCATATTATGAAAATTCTTCTGTGTGCTCTATTAGCTTAAATAATAACATTATTTGACTAACATAATGTATAACAGTGATTTATGTGTGCAGATTTTATTTGCGTACAGGTATGTTTATGACTGAATTTTGAGATTCAGATAGAATAGAATGTAGATGTTAGTTTTCTTATTACATAATCTTTGGTTATCTTTTATTCATGTATTTAAAAGTCTTCATTTGTTACACAGTTACAGTTAAATTGAGGTGAATAAGTAGAATAAAGTTATAAATCAAAGCAGTCAACCCTTAAAAACTTCATATATTCAATTATTATTTACACTTAAAATTTAAAAGGTTAGAAATGAAGTGCATTGTGCTCTCATATGGCTTTTGTGAGTTAAACTTTGATGTGAATGATTCCATATAATTTCTTTGTAAATAGACACTGCCAATATGAGTATGGGTGTATATGTGTATATATGTATATATACAGATCCATACACTAAAATATATAATGAAGATTATTTGTGAAGGGATCTTTAAGTTTTATGGTGAAAAATGGAGTATATTATTTTGTGTTAGAATCTAAGTATTAATAGAAGTAACTGGGAAATATACTTTGTGGTAATTGATTGATTAGCTACTTGAATTTCTTGGACCTCTTGTGTGAAAGTCAGAACATTATGCATCAGGCACTGAGGTGGGCACTAGGATATATAATGGAGAGCAATACTAGGACTCCACCTTCCAGGAGCTTTTATTTTTTTATGAGAGACAAATAATATACACATAAATCAAGTATAGATTGTAGTTAGTGTTATGAATGAAATAATGTGTTTTGATATAGAATAATAATAGAAATATAGACATACTTTAGGTGGAGTAGCCAATGAATGTCTCTTTGAAGAAATGGCAGCTCAAACTGAGACCTGAAATATGAGAAAGACCTGGGCATGCAAAGAGCCAGTGAAAGAACACTGCAGACAGAGGGAATGGTGAGCCAAAGGCCTAGGATTTGGGGGACACAGGTCTGTTGAGGAACTGGTCAAAATCTGAGTGATTGGAGCCTGTAATCAGCAAAGGAGAGAGCAACGTGAGATGAAATTGGTGAGGTAGACACAAAGATGCATTCAGGTTTTACAGACTATGGGAAAGAGCTTGGATTCTGTTACAGGAGAAGTGGGAAGCCATTGAAAGACTTTCAGCTAGAGGAGTGACATTTATGTTTTAAAAAGATCATCTGGACGCCGGCCCCGTGGCCCAGTGGTTAGGTTCTCATGCTCTGCTTCAGCAGCCCAGGGTTTCGCCGGTTCGAATCCTGGGCGCAGACATCGCACCGCACGTCAGGCCGTGCTGAGGCGGCTTCCCACATGCCACAACTAGAGGGACCGACAACTAAAAATATACAGCTATGTACCAGGTGGCTTTGGGGAGAAAAAGGGAAACTAAAATCTTCAAAAAAGAAAAAAAGATCATCTGGCTGCAGTGGAAAGGGGCAGGGGCAAAAGCATGTGGAGATCTGGTATGGTGCTTTGTTCTCAGTGGCTTCAGAGCAAGTTTTTAGTTAAATAATGAAACTAGAATTAAGCAAGAGAGTCTTCTTTCCAGTAGGGTTGTTTCCATTTGTAGACTATTAGTAAAAATGCATGAACCTATGTTTTCATTTCCCTTGGGTAAATATCTAAGAGTAGAATTGCTGGGATATATGAGTAAATTGTTTTCCTAAGTTATAAAAAACTTGCTACATTGTTTTCCTAAGTGGCTGTGTCATTTTTTTATTCACACGTGAAATGTGTTTGAGTTCCAATTGTTTCATAGTCTCTTCAACTTTTGGTATTGTCAGTCTTTTTTATTTGAATCTATCAGGTGTATAGTGGTAGCTTACTGTGGTTTAAATTTGCATTTTCTTAATGACAAATGATGTTGAGCATCTTTTCATGTGCTTATAGGACATTTTTATATTTGTTTTGAAATACCTGTTTAGATGTTTTGCCCATTTAAAAAACATTGGGTTGTTTATCTTTTTTATTATCAAGATGTGAGATCTCTGTATATTCTGGATATAAGTCCTTAATCAGATACGTGATTTGCAAATGTTTTTTCTCAGGCTGTGGTTTGTCTTTTCATTCTCTTAATAGTATATTAATTTTTCAGAAGTCCAAATTATCAATTTTTTCTTATGCACTTTGCCTTTTTGTGTCCTGTTAAGAAATATTTGCATAATCCAAAGTCAAAAAGATTTTTTCCTAGATGTTGTATAGATTTAACCCTTACATTTGTGAATGATGTAAAGTAAGAACTCAAGGTGCATTTATTGCCATATGGATGTCCAGTTTTTCCTCACTATTTGTAAATACTGTCCTTTCCCCATTATTTGTCTTGACTTCTTTACAATCAATCATCAATTGATTTGTTTTTTTATTTGTGTGGGTCTGTAACTGGACTTTCTGTTGTGTTCTGTTAATGCATCTGTTTGTTCTTTTGGCAGGACCACATTGTCTTGATTTATGTGACTTTTTTAGTGTCATAAATCTGGTAGTTTAGGGCATCTGAAGTTTGTTCTTCTGTTTCAGATTTATTTTGTCTATTATAGGCCCCTTTAATTTCCATATACCTTTTAGAATCTTCTTGTGTATTTCTAACAAAAAGTCACAATTTTGACTTGGATTGTTTAAAAATTGGGGTGGAATTAACATCTTCCAATCTTTGAATATGGTAGATTTCTATATCTGTTTAGGTTTTAGTTTTCTTTTCTCTCTTTTTAAAAAAGAAATCTTGGGCGCTGCCTCTTGGCGTAGTGGTTAAGTTCAGTGTGCTCCACTTCAGTGGCCCAGGGTTCACCAGTTTAGAGCCCAGGTGTGGACCTAGCACCACTCATCAAGCCATGCTGTGGCAGGTGACCCACATACAAAGTAGAGGAAGATTGGCACAGAGATTAGCTCAGGGCCAGTCTTCCTCAAGCAGAAAGGGGAAGATTGGCAACAGGTGTTAGCTCAAGGCTAATCTTCCTCACCAAAAAAAAAAAAAAAAAAATCTTTGCAATGTTTTGTAGTTTTAAATGTACAGACCTTACAGATATTTAGATAAATTTCTTTCTAAATGTTTCATGTTTTATGCTATTTTAAATGGTACTAGTTTTAGTTTTAATTTATTGTTCTAATTATTCTTTGCTGATAAAGAGAAATATCAATTTTTGTATATTGACCTTAAATCCTGAGACTTAGTAAAATTCTTTATTAATTTGGAAAGTTTTGAGTATATTCCTTAGGGTTCTCTCTGTAGATGATTATGAGGTTTGTGAATAAAGATAGTTTTACTTTTTCCTTTCCAATATGTATGCCATTTATTTATTTATTTGTTTTTCTTAGCATTTGGATTGGCTTAGACATCCAGGATAATGCTGAATAGAAGTGGTTGGAAAGGACATCACTGGCTTATTCCTGAAAAGCTGTAGTCTTTCACCATTAAGTATGATGTTAGCCATAGAATTTTTAGAGATACTTTTTATCAGTTTGAAGAAGTTCCTTTATATTCCTAGTTTGCTGAAAGATTTTATAATAAATAGTTTTGAATTTTGTCAAGTGATTTTTCTCTATCTTTTGAGATGATCATATGGCTTTTGGCTTTTAGTCTGTTGATATGGTGAATTACATCGTTTGATTTTTTTGATTGGTGAGCTAAATCTGCATTGCTGGGATAAAATGTACTTGATCATGATGTATAATTCTTTTTTTTTTTTAAATTTCTAGACTTCATTTGATATATATTTTGTTAAGGTTTTCTGTATCTATGTTCATGAGAGTTATTTTGCTATGGTTTTCTTTTCTCTGATATGTTTTTCTGGTTTTATTATCATGGTATTGTTGGCCCATGAAATGAATTCGGAAGTGTTCTCTCTTTTTAAAATTTCAGGAAGAATTGATGGTAATTCTTTCTTAAGTAATTTATAGAAGTTATCTGTGAAATCATCTGGATCTGGGGTTTTGTTTGTAGGATGGTTTGTAACTACAAATTTAATTTCTATAATAGACAAAGACTGTTTAGATTGTCTATTTCTCCTTAAGCTGTGGTAGTTTATATCATTCAAATAATTTGTTCTTCATTTAAGTTGTCAAATTTATAGGTATGAAGTTGTTTAGAAAAGTCACCGATTATCCTTTTAGTCTATGTAGTATCTGTAGTGATGGTTCTTTTATTTGTGTTAATGCTAATTTATATTTCTCTCTAGCCTTTCCCAGGTCCCCCCACCCCTACCCCATCCACCACCCCTTTAATTCATCTGGATAGATAAATTGAAGAACCAGCATTTGGTTTCATCATTTTTCTCTTTTGTTTTTGCTGTTTTTAATATCTTTAACTTTTCTCTTGTTTTAATTATATTTTCTGTTTGTCTTATTTTAGATATAATTCATTCTTCTTTTCTAGTGTCTTAATTTGGAAACTGACGTCATGGATTTGAAATCTTTATTTGTTAGCATTTATAAATTTCCCTGAAGCACTGTTTTAGTTATATCAAATTTTGACATGTTGTGTTTTCATTTTTATTCAGTTAAGCTTTTTTTCTAATTTTTTTGGTGATGCCTTCTTTGACCCACAGGTTATTGACAGCAAGTTTCCAGATATTTTGGTATTTTTTTCCTGATGTCTATTTTTTGCTGATTTTTATTTTAATTCTCTTGTGATTAGAATTTTATACTTCACTGAGATTTGTTTTACAGCCCAGGATATTCTCATCTTGGTGAAAATTTGATATGCACTTGAAAAGAGCATGTTTTTTGCTGTTGTTGGATGGTTTTATATGCCTCCATAACAATTAGGTCAAGTTGTTTGATAACGTTATTTAAGTTTTCTATATCTTTATTGATTTTTTTGGTCTATTTAATGTACCAGTTACTGAGAGAGGAACATTGAGATTTCCAACTAAAACTGTAAATTTGTCTATTTCTATTTTCGTTTGTTTAAGGATTTGCTTCCTGCTTTTTTGAAGCTCTCTTATTAGATGCATTCATGTTTAGGATTGCTGTGTCATTTTGATGAATCAGTCCCTTTCTCCTTATGGAAAGTCCCGGGTTATTTTTCTTTTATGAAGTCTACTTTGTCTGACATTGGCTGATATAGCTGCACAATTTTCTTTTCAGTTGTCTTTGCTTGGTGTATATTTTTCCATCCTCTTGCTTTTAACTTGTTTCTTTATAATTTTAATTTGAGATCAACAAACTATAACCCATATACTAGCTGCCTGATTTTATAAATAGTTTTCTTGGAATACAGCCATACCTTGCCATTTATGTATTGTATGTGGCTGCTTTCAAGTTACAAATGCAGAGTTGAGTAGTTATGATGGAGATCATATGGCCTGAAAGTCTAAAATCTTTACTATGTGGCTCTTTAAGAAAGTTTGCTGACCTCTATGATTTTTTTTTTATATATACATAGATGTGGTTGGATTTTGCTATATATTATACATTCTTGTAATCTCTGCCTTTTAAATGGTGATTTTAGATTATTTACATTTACTGTAATTATTAATATGGCCACATTTCAGTTTGCTATCTTTGCATTTTATCAAATCTCATTTTTTGTTTTCCTTCTTCATGTCTGATTTTGGATTACTTGAATATTTTTTGTGATTCTATTTTACTTCATTTATTTATTTTTTTGAGGAAGATGAGCCCTGAGCTAACATCTGCCACCAATCCTCCTCTTTTTGCTGAGGAAGACTGGCCCTGAGCTAACATCTGTGCCCATCTTCCTCTGTTTTATGTGGGACGCCTGCCACAGCATGGCTCGACAAGTGGTGCATAGGCCCACACCTGGGATCCGAACCAGCGAACCTGGGGCCACCGAAGCAGAATGTGTACACTTAACCACTGTGCCACTGGGCCGTCCCCATGATTCCATTTTACATCTACAATGGATTTATCAACTGTACCTATTTGTTTCTTTAAAATAATTTTTTTTAGAGGCTGGCCCAGTGGCATAGTAGTTAAGCTCATGTGCTCCGTTTCGGTGAACTGGGGTTTCTGAGTTCAGATCCTGGGTGCGGACCTACATACCACTCATCAAGCCGTGTTGTAGCAGCATCCCACAAACAAAGTAGAGGAAGATTGGCACAGATTTTAGCTCAGCGACAATCTTCCTCAAGCAAAAAGAGGAAGATTGGCAACAGATGTTAGCTTAGGGCTAATCTTCCCCCCCAATAATAATAATAATAATTTTTTAAAATTAAGACTTTTAACTTTTTAGAGTAGTTTAAGGTTCACAGCAAAATTGAGGGGAACTTACAGAGATTTCCCATATAAACCCTGTTCCAACACATGCATAGCCTGTGATATTATTGACATCCCCCACAGGAGTGGGACATTTATTACAGGTGATGAACTTACATGGATACATCATAAAATCATTCCAAAGCCCATAGTTTACATTATGGTTTACTCTTGGTGTCATACATTCTATGGATTTGACAAAAGTATAATGACATGTATCTGCCCTTATAGTGTCATACAGAGTATTTTCACTGCCCTAAACATCCTCTGTACTCTATTTATCCCTCCCTTCACCTGCCCCTGGCAACCACTGATCTTTTTATTGTCTGCATAGTTTGGCCTTTTCCAGAATGTCATGTTGTCGGAATCACACAGTTTACAGCCTTTTCAGATTGGCTTCTTTCACTTAGTAATATGCAATTAAGGTTCCTCTATGTCTTTTCAGGGCTTGATAGCTCATTTCTTTTTGGCACTGAATAATATCCCGTTGTGTGGATGTACCATAGTTTATACATTGACCCACTGAAGGACATCTTGGTTAATTCCAAGTTTTGGCAATTATGAATAAAGCTTTTGTAAACATCCTTATGCAGATTTTTGTGTGGACATAAATTGTTAGCTCCTTTGAATAAATACCAGGAAGTGCAATTGCTGGATCGTATGGTAGGAGTATGTTTAATTTTGTAAGAAACCACCAAACTGTGTTCCAAAGTGGCTGTACTGTTTTACATTTCCACCAGCACTGAATGAAAGTTCCTTTGCTCCACATCCTTGTCAGCATTTGGTATTGTCAGTGTTCTTGATTTTGGCCTTTCTAATAGGTGTGTTGTGGTATCTCGTTATTGTTTTAAGTTGCATTTGCCTGATAACATATGATGTGGACCATCTTCTCATATGCTTATTTGCCATATATATATATATCTTCTTCAGTGAGGTGGCTGTTAAGGTCTTTGGTATTTGTTTCTTTTTTGCATTTAGTGTTTTTTCTAGAGTTTACAATATGCATCATTAACTTATCACTCTTCACCTTCAAATAGTATATCACTTCAAGTATAGGGTAAGAGCATTTTAAAAGTTTGCTTATATTTCTTCTCTCCTGACCTTTGTGCTCTTGCTATTATTGTTTTTACTTCCACATGTATTATAAATCCCTTAATACATTGTTATTATTTTTGCTTTACATAGTTGTCTTTTAAAGAGTTTACAAAATGGAAAAAAAAGTCTTTTGTATTTAACAACAGACTTAACAATTCTGGCATTCTTAAATTTTTTATGTTGTTCCAAATTTCCATCTAGGATCATTTTCTATCTGCTGGAAGAATTTACTTTAATATTTCCTGTAGCAAAAGTCTGTGGGCAGTGAATTCTGTCAGGTTTTATTTGTCTGCAAATGTCTTTGTTTGCTTTTATTTATGAAATGGATTAGGGTTTTCAGTGTTAGGTTAGGAGTTAGCATTTAAAGGCATACAGTGGTTGACAATCAACACTTTAAATTTTCACTTCATTTTACTCCTCATTTGGTTACCAGCAGCCAGATATACTTATAATATCTGTTTGTTCTAGTCATATAAAGCAATTATAAAAGTGGTTATACTGCTTTTCATAAACTACATGTTGTTTAAAATCTGTTGTAAAGAAGGCGCTTATTGCGTGATAGTCACTCCCTTTGTTTTCTCCTTCCTTCCCTAGAGTGTTTATGGTCTGTATTTGTGGCAGCATTTGTTACACTCTTGGGTATAGTTATTTCTATACCACAGAAAGATTGCCAATGTGAATTGCTTGCAGAGAGGACTGGTGTGAAAGAAATGGGAAACAAGTAATTTTCTATTTTTCTTGCCTTAGTTTGTCAGCTGGGTTTAGGATATTAACTTTTATTATGTTCATGACCAAATTGTACTTTCCTGTTATTTACTAAACACTTATATAAAAATCATTTATTATGCATGCTAATGTTTACTGGCATATCTTGAAGGTTAGATGACTGGTGGAGGTGTATATTTATGTCTTGAGGGTGTTCTATCTGGTATTGATACACTTCTTAATTCTTTATGCTATTGATTAGAAAAGACAAATTCTGATACTGATACTAGCTTTGGGACCTTGGGTAGGTTACTTAACTTATGCTAACCTCAATTTTCTTGTTTTAGATATTCATCTCACAGAGTTATGAGAATTACATGAGGCTATATACATAAATTACTAATACTTCAAGAGCTTTATAATTTAGATTATCTGCTTTTAAAAGTAATTTGTTTGGCCTACAGTAAAAGACATCTGTATACTAAGAGAAAGAAAACAAAATGTAAGCAGGAAGACAATAGAGGAAGGAGATAATCAAGACAAATGTAGTTATCAAGTTTTGAACATTAAATTGATTTTTTCCCACAGATGGGTCATACTTTCTTGTTTCTTTGCATGTCTCATAATTTTTTGTTGAAAACTGGACATTTTGAGTACTACAAGGTAGAAACTCTGTAAAACAGATTCTTTCCCCCCTCCCTTGTGTTTGTTGTTGCTGTTGTGGGTGGTGGTGGTTGTTTGCTTAGTGACTTTTCTAAACTATATTCCTAAGGTCTGTGCTTTCTGTCATGTGTAGTCATCGAAGTCTGTGTTCTCTTAGTTTAGTGGTCAGCTGATGTTTTGACAGAGTTAAATACTCAGCGCTAAGGACGGGAAAAAGAAAGGAAAAAAATACTTCTGCATCTTTGCAGATTTGCTCTGTGTTGGGTCACTCATTCAATGCTTAGTGAGGCTGTTTACAACTCTGCCTGAGCTTTTACTTCCAACTTGTATAGAGCCTAAAGGCCAGCTACAAGTGGAAGCTTAGGATCTTTTCAGGCCTCTTCTGAACATGCAGCCTACCCTGGGCATGCATGTAGCTTTCTTGATTCCCCAGTATACATGAGAGCTTTAAAAAGATCTTTTACCCTCACATACTACCTTTCCCTACGTCTTCCTTCCTAGGCTTCCAGGTCTGTCTATTGCTTGTCTCAAGTGGTGTCTCTTGCCCCAGGCTGCTGCAGCCAGTATCTGTGTCTTTAAATGCTTTCAGCAAAAGTGTCCTAGGCCCAGTGATGTTCTGAGTTTGGTGAAACAGAATTCTTTGTGCCTGTCCTTGAGGGAGATGCCAGACAGGTTGAGACGTGCAACCATAATTCTTTGAGAATAAGGTCCCTACTGCTTCCTCTGGAACTAGCAACCCTCATCACCAGTGGAGGCTGCCATCCTCATGACTGTTCCCAATCTGGGATGTGGGCGATTGTGGTGGGGCAATGTTTTCACCACAAAGTAATAGCTACTTCTTCACTGAGTCTTCCCCTGGTTGATGTAAATCTTTGACTTGATTCCAGAATTCTTCAGAAGTTGATTCTGACAGTTTTTGCCAGCTCATTAGTTTTTTAGGGAGGTCATAGCTCTGGAGTTGCCAACTCTGCCATGTTTTGGTGATGTCACTCGCAACATTCTTTTTCAAAGGAAGGTGTTCTAAACTGATTTCACTTGAGAATAATTAGAAACTGGAAGTGAAATATATTTAAGCCTGATTTTAACAACTAAAAATTGTGTATAGTGTACTTAGTGTCTTATTGAATCAAGAATACAAGTCTTCTGAATTTTGCCTGTGAAACCTTATGTGTTTTCCAAGTTGTAATAGAGGAAAAAGTAAGGCAACTGAGGGGTGTAAACAAGAATGAGAAAACATCTTCTTTGGCTTTGTGATCATTCCTGGAGCATTAAAAAAGTTATATAGCAATAAGATCAATTAATTGCTGAAGGAGAAAAGTAGAGTACAGTAGAAAGTCTGGCTTACAACTTTATGACCAACCATGAGTTAGTAAAGTGTGCCTGCCTGCCTTCTTCCCTTGCTCCTGTCCTCCTATCTTCCCACATCATGTTAAATGTTGAATAATTTTCATGGGCTTGGGCAGTGTGCTAGTGGTATAGATATAGTGGATAATTAGATAGAAATGGTCCTTACCCTTACAAAGCTTATTGTAGTGTGGAAGATAGAAATCTGTAAACATCTTGATATCATGCAATGATTGCTTTGGTGTGCATGGGTTGTAATGGGAGTTCAGAGAGAGGCCATCTTTGTGGGTTCTAGGAAGGCTTTCTGGATTAAGTGATATATAAACTTATATTTGGAAGTTTAATGAAAGTTAACATTTAAGGGTTGGGAGAAAACCCTATGTCATGCAGAGGGAGTAACATATATGAAGAGTTTTAGATGAAGTGAGAGATGACATTGCAGACACGTTCCTTATAACAGTAACTAGAAAATAGTAGAGGAAACTGAAGCTGGAATGTTAAATTCTGGCATTATAAGCAGTGTTATCTAGTTTAGAGTTTAACCAGAAGAATAAGTTGCAGAGAAATCCAAATGTTTAATAATTGTCTGGTTTGATCTAATTGATAAGCACTGAATTATCCCATATGATCCTAACTAATAATCTAAGATTTCAAAATAAAGATATTTAAAAACTATGTACTTAAAAAATAAGCAAAAGATGCTTAAATTGCTAGTAATTATAAACCTTAGTACTTTGAGAAGACAGTATTTTCCCAAGTCAGCATTTTAAAATTTTTAAATTTTTCCTTCTTCTCCCCAAAACTCCCCAGTACATAGTTGTATATTTTAGTTGTGGGTCCTTCTAGTTATGGCATGTGGGACGCCACCTCAGCATGGCCTGATGAGCGATCCTGGGTCCGTGCCCGGGATCTGAACTGGCCAAACCCTGGGCCACTGAAGCAGAGCATGCAAACTTGACCACTTGGCCACGGGGCTGGCCCCCTCAGCATTTTATATTACAAATTTTTATATAGAAAATTTTATTTACTGTATGTAAATAAAAGCTATTTCTTTAAGAAAGCTCAGCTATGATATTTTATATAAATTCGCTTATGACTGATTCTTGAGTAGGCAGCACATTGTGGATGGACCACTCTTCTTTACGGTGGCAACACTTTTTAGAATTTTAAGGAGAAGGCCTGGAGGAAAAGAACACCCTTAACTGTGCAAATAGGGTGTCACAATGACATGTTCAGATTTACAGGAAGTCTCAATTGATTTATAAATCTCTTTTATACTGTGGTAACAGTGATTTTAGCTTTTTTTTAATTTAGCTTTTTTAACTTCATTGTGTTACTTTCATTGCTTTTTAGAATGTTTTCCTTTGAGGTGTTTTCTTTTTAGTATTTATTGCTAATTTTCCTGTAATGTAACCTTCAGCATCTTCTTTCTTGCTGACATAACTTTAAATAATTTCATTGTTTTCCTTTATTGTGATTTACTACCTCTGGATGTTTCATTTCTTACCCACAGAAATCATTTTGTCTTTCCTCCTTTTACCCCCTACATTGTTCATAAAATACTGACTTCTACAAAGAGCTACTGTGACACATCTCGTCTGTGTTTTTTAAGTCTACACCTCTGACTTCATAGCAAGGTGTTTAGGTGCATTTTCTAGTAGATTAGAATCTTGGATCTGCCACTTACTTATGTGTGACCTTGGTCATATTGCTTAATCTCATTTATCTTCACTTTCCTTCTATGAGAACAGTTATGCCTTTTCCTCATAAGTTTGTTAGAGAATTGTTTAAATGATAAAGCTGATTGTTTCTACTTTTTCATACATACGTTAGTTGATAAATATTGAACCACCCATTTATGAGTGGAGAATAAATATTTTCCTGATCTTGGAATGATAGTTTCATAAGCAGTTAGCCACATTAACACTAATGTATGAAAAGTTATAATAAAGATTAGAAAGACCATCTGAAAACATAGGCCCACTCTACAACATCTACAATAAATGCTTTTAGGACTTCTGGCAAAGAAATCAGAGAACCATAACTGTAATCTTTTGTAATTGAACGATATGTAGAAAGGGACATTGTTTTTTCAACTGTGAAAAAGATGGAAGCTTATGTTTCACATAACAGAGCCTGATTGTTAGAGTTACACATATTAATTGTTAATTCCTTTGAAAGCAGACTATTTTTTTTTTTTTTAGGAAGATTAGCCCTGAGCTAACATCCACCGCCAATCCTCCTCTTTTCTGCTGAGGAAGATTGGCCTTGAGCTAATATCCATGCCCATCTTTCTCTATTTTATATATGGGATGCCTGCCACAGCATGGCTTGATAAGCAGTGCGTAGGTCCATGCCTGGGATCCAAACTGGCAAACCCTGGGCTGCCAAAGCAGAGTGTGGGAACTTAACTGCTATGCCACTGGGCTGGCGCCAAAAGCAAGACTGTTTTTGATACCGACTCAACACAAGATTGACATAAGGGAAGCCATATTGTGGAAAAAGAAACCATATTGTAACTTTGAATGACCTTTGACTAACTAATCCAGCTGGATATGCACCCTCCAGGAGATCCACCTGCTCTGGAGATTTTATGACCCCTGCTTGTGCATGTACCTCCCAGCTTCAATAAGACAATAACTTCATTCTTTTGTGTTCCTTAGGAATGTGATGACCCTTGAACAGAGAGTCTGTGCTGGTAGCCATCATCAGAGAAAACTGAAAGATCTGATGTGGTGACTCCCACTCTGTAACACCAGAAGGTCAACATTCCTAACACCTCCCCTGTAACCCGCTGGCCTATTTAACTGCTTCAAGATTCCGTGCCCCCCTTAAGATGGTTCTTTTGGACATTGGTCGGCCATCTTCCCTATTGCTAGCAAGCCGTAATAAAATGCCCTTTCTCTGCCACCATCTTGCCTCTTGATGAATGGCTTTTGTCTTGGTGGCAAGCTGATGGTACCCTTTGTGCAGTAACATTTTTTCTTCCCACTGAGCCCATCTCTCTTATTTACACATTCCATAATTGTTGTTGGTCACACCAGAGTCTACTAAATGCTTACAACTCATTTAGGAGATTAATCTAAAAAATTCTTCAGTGTGCTCCCATTTCAGTGTATGCTGATTTCTTACACAGATTTATTAAGAGGCTCATAGGCTTAAACCTCAGTATCTACTTCTATTTTTTTTTTTTTTTAAAGATTTTATTTTTTCCTTTTTCTCCCCAAAGCCCCCCGGTACATAGTTGTGTATTCTTCGTTGTGGGTTCTTCTAGTTGTGGCATGTGGGACGCTGCCTCAGCCTGGTCCGATGAGCAGTGCCATGTCTGCGCCCAGGATTCGAACCAACGAAACACTGGGCCGCCTGCCGCAGAGTGCGCGAACTCAACCACTCGGCCACGGGGCCAGCCCCTCTACTTCTATTTTGTTAATCAGTATGTGTTCACATCATTGGTTTTCAAACCTGTTTATTTCTCTCTATGATTCACTTCTAGAGAACATTTTAGTTGCAAATCACTGGTCTTCAAGGTTCATCTTAGTGACAGAAGTCAGTTGGACATAGAATAATGAATAAGTAAGCAGTTCTTTGATTAGACCATGGCATGGTGAAAATGGTGTTTTAGTTGATTTTGATTCATCTATAAGTAATATCTAAGATCGTTCATGATCCACAATAATTTAGCACTTGCTGGAAACATAAGACTTAAGCTGGCTGCTTCATGGTACTTTTAGATGTATGTGATCGGGTGAGTACATTTTTTAGCTCAAAGCTGAGGTTATAGGAGAACTGAAATAGCTAACTTTAACTGAATGCTAACTATATGTCTGACTTTGTTCCTACGTGCTTATAACCCAGTTACTTTATTTAATCCTCACAACAACCCTATTAGGTAGGAACTTTTTATTCCCTTATTTAGATGAAGTAACTGAGGCTTAGAGAAGTAGCGTCATTAAGGTCACAAGTGAGTGGTACAACTAAAGTCTGAATCCAGGAAGTCTGAATTCAGCGCCTCTCTCTTAACCACTTGTGTAGCTATTTTTTTAATAAACCGGAAATAGTAAGAGGAGTTGGAGTTTTTTCATACACGGAAGTAAAACCACCCTTTAACCAGAGAGAATATCTAGGTCAGTAGTTAGCATAAGGGCTGTTTCTTATAAAATTGAATTTTGGAGCTGTTACAGTGAAAAATATACACACAATATAATATTTTACAATTTGAAAATATTTCGGTTTTAGGGGCTGGCCCCGTGGCCGAGTGGTTAAGTTCGCGCACTCTGCTGCAGGCGGCCCAGTGTTTCGTTGGTTCGAATCCTGGGCGCGGACATGGCACTGCTCATCAGACCACGCTGAGGCAGCGTCCCACATGCCACAACTAGAAGAACCCACAACGAAGAATACACAACTATGTACCGGGGGGCTTTGGGGAGAAAAAGGAAAAAATAAAATCTTAAAAAAAAAAATATTTCGGTTTTAAATTCTTAAATTGTAGAGACTTTAAAAATATTCTTAAATGAGATTTTAGTGCTTATATGGACTTGTATGAAGACAGACTTACTGGGTTTTGAGCCTGGGTCTTCTATCTACTAGTTTTATGATCTTTTGCAAATTACTTAAACTTTCTATGCTTATTGTTCCTTATCTGTAAAATGAAGGTAATAATAGCTTCTTTCTCATAAGGCATTGTGAGAATTAAATTATTTAATATATGTAAAGCACTTAGAATAGTACTAAATGGCATGTAAGGTTAGGTGGTGGCATTATTATTATTTATCCTATTTATACCATATCATGTCATTATCCATCCTTATTAATGAACATCTTTCATTGATGGAAAATGAATTCTACTTTTCGAATCTAATTTTTAGTCCCTATCTGTCTGTAATCTTATTTTTCCTTTGCTTCCTCTTTCTCAACTACTCACAATTTATGTCTTCGTTTATGCTTTATGTAACTTATAAGCAAACTTCATCCTTTTTTGGAATAGAGTGTTGTACATACATGCATACATACATACACAAATCTTTATTCTTGGAATTTAGCACCTAATTAGTGCATGGGCTTTTTCTCGTCCATGGATATATCCCTAGTTCCCTTGAACAGTAAGTTCTAGTCTTTAATAAATAAAATATTTATTGATGAATGAATGAATGAATGACCTCAAATTTGTCGAGCGTTTTGTATATCGCTATTATTGTCTCCTAAATTTTCCATTATCTAGACCAAAAAGATAGCCAGTTTGTCAGTGTTCTTCTTTAAGAATGGTACTCATAACTGAATATAATAATTAACATGTGATTTGATCAATAGAGAATAAGAGTATCATTATACTATGTCTTTTATTCTGGGTGTGTCTATCACTATACTTAAAGCAGCATTTGAGAAGGACAGTCGTACCTTTGACTCATTTAGCACAATGTCACAAGTCAAATGTGTTGCCATTAAATCAACTTTCTTTACCAATTCACATCTTTTTTTTTTTAAGTATTACAAGATATTAGATATTTCCCTTTTAAACATTTTTAACATTGATTGTCTCATTTCAGCATTCACTGTAAGTTTGCTAGTATGTTTCATATTTCTTTATCTTCTGTATGGAGATTAGATCCAGCTATTTTTACTCTGTTACATCTCTTTTATTTGTCAGGTTGGTAATAACATTGCAAAAGAAAATGAATTTCATGTCTTAAAACTTACCCTTAGTGAACTCTGCATCTTCTGGTGATTATCACTTTTAAGAGCCAACTCCTTTTTTTTCTCCTGAGGAAGATTCACCCTGAGCTAAGTCTGTTGCCAATCTTCCTCTTTTTGTATGTGAGCTGCCACCAGAGCATGGCCGCCAACAGATGAGTGAACCAAAACTGGGCCACTGAAGCAGGGTACACCAAACTTAACCACTAGGCCACAGGGCTGGCCCGAGCTGAACCTTTTTTTACAAGAGTTTGTCCTGAATCCCACGCACTAGTCATATGCTCTATTTTGCTCTATTCTTCTAGATTTGAAATTGCCTTTTTTCATTTTTTAGAAAAATTAGGTTTATCTTTGCTAGTTTTAATTCTTACAGCACCTTTCATTTATCTATAGCTTTCAAATTCAAAATTAGTTTTAGACTAGAAGACTTGACATTTTTTAATGTAGCCATATGCTTTCTTGCTATTTTAATGTTTGGTATTATTATGTTTTATTGTTACAGATAACCTCCCATGTCATCATTAGTTATTGTTCTTTCTGTTTATTTTCAGCTGGTTGGTGGAGAATTTGACTTGGAGATGAACTTTATTATCCAGGATGCTGAGAGTATAACATGCATGACAGAGCTTTTGGAGCACTGTGATGTAACGTGTCAAGCAGAAATATGGAGCATGTTTACAGCCATTCTGCGAAAAAGTGTTCGAAATTTACAGACTAGCACAGAAGTTGGGCTAATTGAACAAGTATTGCTGAAAATGAGTGCTGTAGATGACATGATAGCAGGTATGAGGTTATCTGACAGGAAAGTATAACTTAAATGTTTATAAATATTCATGTACTTCTTTTTATATTCTATAAGTGATATAGATTTGTTGAAGCTACCTTGATTTGAAATAGATAAATAGAAAGGTATGGAAAATTTGCCTTTTATATTAAGGGAAAATCTGAAGAATGGAAAGACAACTTCTTCTGTATTAGACAAACATAATTACTAATTTTGCTTTTCCAGGTTTTAGAAAATCTCCGTTACATCAAATAAGTGCTATGAAATCTATCAGAAAAATAAACAAAACCTTTCTATGTAGTATTTATTTAAGCCTTTACATAATTAAAATATTACAATACATATTATAGTTCTGTATAATGAACATTTTACCAAATTCTCCAAGCTCCATGCCCTTCAATATGGCATATATGAACTATGACAGGAGGTACTAAAAGCCTTAGAATAATCATATTGTACTTTTTGGAAGTGTCCATTTTACTTTGTTATTTTTTTGAGAAACTTTTGTATTAAAATAGAGCATAAAATTTGTTTGAAATTGCAAGATAAGAATATTAATATTTGTGCTTATTATGTGTTATTTCAAGTAATTTTGAAATCTTTGATTCTTCTCTACAAATCCTTTACCTCTCTCCAAGTTCAGTAGAAATGTTTTGAAAGGTGGTCCCAGAGCAACAGTTATTCCCAGAAAATTAGTTTAGAGTTTGAAATAGTGATTTTCTTAAGCCATGAATCTTCAACATAAGTTTCTTCTGACGTAAAAGGGTTTTCATGATTCTGAAAGTGCTAACATGAATCCTTACTATACTATATCTGATCCTTAAAAGTAGTGTAGATTCCAAAGAAACGTCTATAATATTTGATTTATGCATTTAATTAATTTTAATATTCATAGAACAAAACATTAAACAAGAAAGAATGGAATAAAGAATAGGTTAAAGATTAATGCTTTTTAAATTTAAACAATATTTTTAAAATTGTTTTTCTTATAGAGTTTATTAAAATATATAGAGATAGGTGACATCTATCTCTATTTAAAATGATTTAACATTCTCTATGTTGGTTACTAAGGGTTAACTTGATGAAAAATGAGTTTCAAACTTAAAACATCTTTTTACCAATTCTGTAAATTCTAGCATTGTTTGACAGGAATTTATTTGTATAAACTTATATGTACACATGTTATGTAGAACATCATGTGATCTTTGAATCCTTAAATCTAGCTTTAAGCCCTTAAATTTTTTTTTTGTAAATAAAGTAGCTACCGCTTTATAGAACGTACTTTAGAAATGAGCCGCAATTACTTACATAGTAGTTTACTGGTACGTAATTCATGAGCATTGAGATGTAAGGTGATAGTAAGTGTGATAGTACCCCAGAAGTTTGTATCTTCACATTTTCTATTATATAAAACTACTTAATTCTTTTTTCTTCTCAATAATAATAATACCCACAACACAAAACTTCCACTCTTTGTTATTTTAATAAGCATTGTGTCAGAAAAATATCTGTATCTTGCTTTTTAGTAGAGAAATTAAAATTTAGATTAAATACTAGTGAAGTACCAGTAACCACCAAAACACCGCTAAGTTTTCACTCTGAATGTTTTGTAGTTTGTTAAGTTCAAAGAGATACTTTTCATTTAATGTGCAGGTGTCATTGGAAGGTAGTTAAACGTTTATAGTAAATTGATGAGAGAGTTTCATAATCTTAGCATTTTTTCTCCTCTAAAAATCTTGTTGTACAGAAAAGAAGAACTGTTATAATTAAACTGAGCGTCTCGGTTATATGTACAATAAATAAAAAATTATAATTATGTAATTAAATACAATTTTTATTGATCACTTTTTGTGACATACATAGGAGATGAGATAAAAGTTTGGAAATAGAAGGTCAATTTTTAAAAAATGTGTTTGTAAGTAAACCTTTAAGAAATCTTTTATCAAGGTTGCCATTGCAGTTAATTGCTTAAAATTGCTTCATATTAACTTAGGGTTTTAAGATGCTTGATTTTTATCTAGAATTCTTTCTTAGAAACAGATCTTCTGACTAATATGTAGTAACTAGGAATATTTTTGCTACTTGAATGATGAAACATTTTATTTCATTAAAAGATCTCTCTTGGGGCCACCCTGTTGGCATAGTGGTTAAATTCACATGCTCCACTTTGGTGGCCCAGGGTTCTCAGGTTCAGATCGCAGACGTGGACTTAGCACTGCTCGTCAAGCCGTGCTGTAGCAGCATCTCACATAAAATATAGGAAAATTGGCAGCAGATGTTAGCTCAGGGCCAATCTTCCTAACAACAACAAAAGATCTCTCTCAAAAATGGCATATCCACAGTCACAATTTTATCATAGGATTGCTTACTTATTGTGGCATCAAGTAAGAATTAGTCAATTATTTATTGATGAAAATAACCCTATTAAATTTCTGTTTTGAAATACATGCATAATAAATAATTTTAAATTCTCAAATTCCAGCTATTAATCTGTGATATTGGATAATATACATTATATGATCAATAGCTAGTTATTTGAACTTATCCTAAATTTTTTATGAACTGATGATAAATTGTTTAGAATGTATATTGTGTATTGATTGTAATAATTTATGTAGTCTCTTTAATACTGTGGAAATGCTTTAGAAATTGAGAAAATGAAATATAAATATTTAGACGCTTAATTCCTTGCAAAGAATGATTGATTGATAGAGGTAATAACTCACAATATCTACAGATGAGAAAGTAATCAGGGACCAGAGATTGTGTTTAATTTTTCTTATTATTTTGTGACCTAGCATGTCTCTTATATGCACACAAACACATTAATGTAATGGATTTCACTAGTAATGTGTTTAAATGATCCTTCCACTTAGAGACTACTGGGTAAGAGTGAGGACTCTGGAGCCATGCTGCCTGATCCTGGCTCTCCCTTCTACTCGAGTGTGCTCTTGGGCCATGTGATTAAGTTTTCTATGCCTCACTTTCCTCGTTTTCAGAAAGGGATTAGAGTACTTACCTCATAGGCTTGTTATGAAGATTTGTGAAGTTAATACATGTAAACCACCTGGAATAATGCCAGGCAAGGAGTAAGTGCTCAAAATTGTTGGTAATGGGCCAAGGAATATTTCAGGAATATATTTTATTAAGAAAAGATAATTCTAAAAGGAAATATGGTCAACTCACTTTTTCATTTGAAAATAACCAATTTATAATGTTAAATTGTTGTACCTTTGCATATTTTTGCCTACCTTTCCCTGCATACAGCAGATTTGTATGTGTATGGTTGTGTATTCTGGGAACTCATAAAATCTGTTTTATACCTTTGCTAAGGAAACTTAATTGGAATGGTAAATCTGATAGGGAAAAATCCTAAAATTCAAATATAATTTTTTTGGTTATGTGATGACTTAAAAATTGTTAATTGAATGGCTTTTCATGAGGTCATTTAGCTATATTAGATATAAATATATATGTAGAAATGACAATTGATAACTCTTACTCTTTCAAAAAGCATGTTACCTTGACAGATGGCAGCTCATGACTAGAGTTCAGAATAACTTTATTTTCCTTTGAAGATCTTCTAGTTGATATGTTGGGGGTTCTTGCCAGCTACAGCATCACTGTCAAGGAATTGAAGCTTTTGTTCAGCATGCTTCGAGGAGAAAATGGAATCTGGGTAAGCTGTGGTCAGAGGGAAAAGTATTCAATATCAGTGCATTAATACTTAATGTTCAACACTTTATCTCTAGAGAGCTATAAACTTGAATTTGTGATGGAAATTATTCCTCGTAGAGTTTAGTAAGTAATTTCAAATTAATTTTCTCTCTAGTTAGAAAATAGTCCAGTGGCTAACATGATATTTTAGATATTTTTACTAAATTTGTACAATGACTTTTCTTTTTCTTGTTTCCTCAGCCAAGACATGCAGTAAAATTATTATCAGTTCTTAATCAGATGCCACAAAGACATGGTCCTGATACTTTTTTCAATTTCCCTGGTTGTAGTGCTGCGGTAAGTTTTAAATACATGTGTTTATTTTTATTTATTTATTTTTAAGTCAGCTATATTAAGGTGTAATTTACATACTACGAAATTTACCAACTTAACAAGTACAATTTGATGAGTTTTGAATAGTTGTGTAACCACTACTACAATCATGATTTCGAATAATTTCATCATTACCAAAAATTACCTTGTCTTTGTTTAAAGCCAATACCCTCTCCTCAGCCCCTGTTCCTTGCAACCTCTGATTTCTTTTGTGTTTGTATAATTTTGCCTTTTCTAGAATTTCCTGTAAATAAAATCATACAGTATATAGTCTTTTCTGTCAGGTTTCTTTCACTTAACATAATGCCTTTGAGATTATCCATGTTGTAGTTTATCAGTAGTTTATTCAGTTCCTTTGTATTCTGAGTAATATTACATTTTATGGGTATACCACAGTTTATTTATCCATTCCCCAGTTGATGGATATTTGGGTTTTCAGTCTTTGGCTATTGTAGATAAAACTGCTATGAACATTTGATATAGGCCTTCTACAGGCATTTTTTCTTATCTCTTGAGTAAATACATAAGAGTGAGATTGCTGGGTTTTATGACAAGTGTGCATTTCATTTCATGAGAAACAGGCAAATTGCTTTCCATAGTGAAAAATTTGAATTCCCATCAGCAATGTATGAGAATCCCAGTTGATCTGTATCCTGGACATTGTCTTTTTAATTTGAGGCATTTAAATGGTTTTGTAATGGTATCTCATTATAGTTTTAATTTTATATCACCTCATCACTGATGATGTTGAGCATTTTTTCATGTACATATTCCTTTGTGATGTTTGTGTTCAAATCTTCTGTTCTTTTAAACAAATTTCATTAGTGGTTGTCTTAATATCCAAAGGGTTCATTATATATTTGGGATATAAGTTAATTTGTCAGATATGTATTTGGCAAGTATTTTATCCCACTCTGTGCTTGTCTTTTTATTTTCTTAACAGAATTTCTCAAAGTACAAAAGATTTTAATTTTGATGAAGTCTGATGAAAATTTCTTTATTTTGTGGCCTATTCTTTCATAATCTTAGAAATCAGTATAAACCAAGGTCACAACATTTTTTTCTCTTACACTTTCTACAAAAGTTCTGTTGTTTTAGCTCTTATATTTAGGTCAATGATCCTTTTTATGTGAATTTTTAAAATATGGTATGAGGGAAGCTTGGAGGTTAAGTTTTTGTTAGTTTTGCATATGAATATCTAATTGTTTCATAACCGTTTGTTGAAGAGACAATGCTTTCACAGTGGATTACCTTGGCACCTTTCTTGTAAGCTGACTGGCCATGTTTGTGTGGTTCCTTTGTCCTATATTTCTATTCTTATGCCAATATCACATGGTCTTTATTATTGTAGCTGTATAGTGGGTCTTGAAATCAAGTAGAAGTATAAGTACTCCAACTTTGTTCTTCGTATAAAAACTAGTATTGTCTATTTTAGATTGTTTGCATTTCCGTATATATTGTGAATAAACTTGTCAAATTTTATAAAAAGCTTGCTGTGATTTTAATTGCATTGTGTTAAAACTATAGAACGATTTGGAGAGAATAGATATCTTAACATTATTGAATCTTTCAGTCCGTGAACACAGTATTTCTCTCCCATTATTTAGTTTTCTTGATGTTTTTCAGTGTTTTCTAGTTTTTAGCATGCAGGTCTTAAACATCTTTTGTTAAATTTATCCATAAGTATTCCATATTGTGTTTTACTAGTATATAGAAATGTAATTGATTTTTTTGTATATTGACCTTATGTCCTGAGACCTTGGTGAACTCGCTTACTAGTCCTAGCAGTTTTTTAAAAGATACCTTAGGATTGCTTACAAAGTTAATAATTTTATCTGTGAATAAAGCCAATCTTATTTGTTATTTTACAGTTAGTATGCCTTTTTGTTTCGTTTTATTGCCTTATTGCATTGGCTAGGACTTCCAGTGTAACGTTTAGTAACAGTAACATTCTTGATTTATTCTCAATCTTAGAGAAAGCATTAAGTATTTCACCATTAAGTATGTTATTAGCATTAGGTTTTCAGACATGTCCTTTATCAGGTTGAGGAAATTCTTTTCTATTCCTGTTTAATGGGAGTTTTTAAATCATCAGTATGTTGATATCAGTATTGAATTTTGTCAAATGCTTTTTCTGATTTTATTAAAATGATGATATGGTTTTTCTTCTTAATCTTTAATAATGTGGTGAATTGTGATGATTGATGTTTCAGTGTTAAGCCAACTTTTGCATTTCTGGGACAAAAACTACTTGATCACTGTGTATTAACCTTTTCATATACTGCTGGATTTGATTTACTAACATATTGCTAATAAATTTTATGATTACTTTTATGAGTTATTTGGGGCTCTATTTTCCTTGTGGTATCTTTTTCTGGTTTTGATCTTAGGGTTATTCCTCATAAAATGAATTGAGAAGTATTCGTTTCTCTCAATTGAAGAGTTTGTGTAGAAATGATGTTATTCTTAAATCTGTGCTAGAATTCACTATTAAAGCCATCTGGACCTGGAGTTTTGTTTATGAGAAGGTTTTAAACTATGAACTTAATTTCTATAATAGATACAGGAAGGTTTTCTATTTCATTTTGAGTGAGCTGTGATAGATTATATCTTTCAGTAATTTGTCCAGTTAATCTAAGTTGTTGAATATATTGTCATAAAGTTTTTCGTCATATCCCCTTATTATCCTTTTAATGACTATAGGATATGTGGTGATCCCTCCCCTTTCATTCTTGATACTGGATTTTTTTTCCTAATCAGTCTGACTGGAAGTTTATCCATTTTGTTGTTCTTGTCAAAGAACAAGCTTTCTCAGTCTGCTTAATTTCATCATTTTTATCTACATGGTAGAATTGTAGAAAGTATGTGTTGTTTTTGGCTAGAAGAAGTGGTTTTGATTTCTGGATCCTCTAGTTCTTTTCTGTGGAGGACTAGTCCCGTAATGTTTCTCGACTTACTTTCATGTAACACGTTAGTACTTTAGCATGGAATAGGGTTATTGTGAATCTGTAATGAAATAATATACCATTTAAACACTATATAAGTTGTAGAACATCTTGTAAGTATTTGTTGTTCTTTGGTTATTATTGGTACTTAAATATCCTTGCAATCTCTCATTTCATCAACCATTCTCCTAAGTTTATATTTTTCCCCTTAATATTTTCTTACTAACCTTTTTTTTTAAGTTCCAATTTCCACTAATTGTGAAATGAAAATAGGAAAGTGAAAAATTACTTTACAGATGAAAGTTGTCATTTTGCATATCGGATTGTTAGGGTAGAACACATATAAAATGTACATTGTGGTACTTAGAAGGGAAAAACCTTCACTGCCTCTATTTACATATATATATAATTTTAATACATTTTTTCAAAACTGCTATTGATCAAACATTTGGTAGATCTCAGTCTAAGGGATGGGAAAGAAGAGCAAAGTGTTTTGACAGAAATATAAGCAAGATACTGTCTTATTTATGAATTAGTGAAATTTAGCTAAAACAGAGTGAATAACTCTGTTTTAGTAAATTGTCTAGTTTGTCTCAGTAAGGTTGCAACTCATCCTGTTTTTGGCCATTTGACCATGAATTGCTTGAAACCTGTGAATATTTTCTGTCAATATGTATCACATTTTACACACATACACACACACACACACACACATTCACTCACACACAGTTTTATTTATGTGTTGTTAGTAGTTATGTTTGATTTGTTTTTGTTTAGGGGATTTTGATGGACTTATACTATTTACTCCCCCTTTCCTGGTTTTCCCTGCATCACTCATTTTCATGAAGAGTAGTTTGGATCAAGGGTATGTATATTTTATATAGAGGAGGGAGCAGGGAAGGAACTAGAACCTTTACAGCCATTATTTTATTTGAGCATACGAGCTATATAAGATAAATGATATTATCATTGTTACATCAGCTCAAGAAACTGAGCCTCAACAGTATTTTTCAGGGTCGTAAATCAGAGTCACGACTTGAACCAAAATTTACCTGACTTTAAGTTCAATGTTTTATTTAACAACAGATTGGCTTATTTCCAGGCATGTTACTTCTGCTGTTGAACTGCTGAAAAATTCAGAGAGTAGCTGATTTTAAAATCCTTACCATTACAGTGTTTTTGATAGTCTGCTTCTGGATGAGCATGAACCAGTGGCGGCTTAGTAACTAGAGCATACAGAACCGCTACTCATAGCAGTGCCTTTGGATGACTAAAATTATGACACTGCTTACTTTCCCTCTGAAATACGGTATATACTAGGGCTCCTGAACTGTATTTTGTGTTGTGGAGATGCCTCTTTCTGAGCTGTGCTGCCTCCCTCCATATGAGCAATTTGGTAACATTTACTCATTCAGAGAGCTAATTGAATTCTATAGAGTGACAGATGTAAGATGGCGTTTTATATGCTCTGTGACCTTTATGGATATACTGTTTAGATTTGCCTTTCATGATTATCATCTATTTCGTGAATCTGCTTAATTTAGGAAGTAGTGTATTTTTCTATTCACTGAAATAGTTTACTGAAAGCACCCTATCTAACATCAAATTTGCAAATTACATGTAATTTGCAAATTGCAATAGATAAGAACTTAGATTTTGGGATCAACTAGACCAGGAGACAGTGAGAGATATGGATTTTGGAGTCCTCTGAACTCAATGGACACAATGAGGGACATCCAATTGTGGGTAGCAAAATATTGTAGAAGGAAATATGAAGGAAATGTGAAGGCAGCTTAAATCCAAAATCACAGAAGTACTGCAAAGGACATGGCATTAACACCATGGGATTAGATGAAAATATAAGGAATCCAGGAAATGGGTGATGAGATCAGGCACGAATGATTTGGAAGTGAATGGGCCTGGGTTCCACATCAGTCAGTACCATATGAAGTTAGCATTTGTGCATTAAGGGAGGATGTATGTATTAGTTTAAAAGAGATGAAAAGGCTAGGGATGCCATGTACAATGTATAGAAGGCTTTGGTTGGTACTTGAGTAGGAACAGAAGGTTGAGTACCCTCCAGAAATGAGAGATTTCAGGTCCCTAAGTCATTTATTCTAGCTGTTGTACATTAAATTTAAAAGAATATCCTTGAGAAAAGGTAACTGTCTTTTTGAAGAGATTGGCCATAAGAAAGATCCTTATTTATCTGTGGAATTATTGAAAGTCCACAATGAAACAGAAGAAATGCTATTTTAGAGCCTTTCAGGTGTTTGGTATCAGTTGTAGCAAGACAAAATGCTGTTATTATTTCATTATCACTCAACTTAGGCTTTTCTTTTGTAAGATTTTTCCTTTTTTTTCTGTTGTATTTTGGTTCACTAGTGTTGGCAACTGTATGTATGTGATTTAGGGTTCTCTCAGTCCTAACATGGGGATAATAACAAGTGATCTCTTGGACCATGTGTCTTTTTCTTGGTGGAAGAGTACGTCTGGAAAACTTGAAGGGCAGCTTGTCTCAAATTCTTTCCTGTATCTTTTAGTTTAATGCAGTGTTTAAGTTCTAATTTAGGGCCCAGTAGACTGGGTGATGAAACTGATGGTGCCGAAAGTGCTAAGGGCATTGGTTGGGTATGAGAGATTGCACGGGTATGTGGAGTAATGGGGGAAAAGGAAAGTAATAGGCTGCACTCCTGAATGCTTTCTAACGCTCCAATGGCAGTGCTGTAATGAGCCCCTGTTGCTGATGTGAAAGTGCACTTGGGTATTGTGGTCTTGGCAAAAGGTTGAAAACCATGAATCTAACCCTGTGCCAATTGTGTTCCACAGGCGTTAAGAACAGAGTAACAAATTTATTAAATAATTTATACAATTCCATAGATTCACTTTACTATTCAATGTCCTCAATAAATATTTCTCCTATTTGCCTTCGTACTGTGAAGCAGCTATAGGAAGTGAAATCTGGTTTGGTGACATTTATAGAGTTATTAACCAGCAGTTAACTTGGCAAGAATTGTATTTTACTAACAAACAACATTAAAAAATAAAGTATAACATTTCACTTTTAAGCAGTTAAGAAAAGCTATATTGACAGTTATACTGCCTGAACTAATTGCTTAAGCATTAAAATCTGAAAAGACATCGTATGGGATATTTTTCTTTATTTTTAGGATTTGATTCTTTATTTGGGATTGTATATATGTGTTTGTGTTTGTGTTTTATTTTTATTTTTACAGCAAGCACTTATAAATCTTTGCGACACTCAGATTTTTCATTGACTACATATTGAATGTTTTCTATGTCTTAAATCACAAAGCTGGGAGTATAAATTATATTCCATACTCTTGGGGAACTCTAATGGGTAGACATATGCAAAAACAGCTTGGTACAATAACCTACTATAGATTTAGGTACTAAGTGCTATGGAAGAAAAACAATGAAAAGAGGAACTAAGCTGGGATGAAGTCCAGGAAAGTTTCACAGAAGAAGGACATAGTAGCCTGATATTGAGATATAATTGGAATTTTGCTGGAAAAGTATTTTGAACAGAAGCAAAATCATGTACAAAAAGGGGAGCTGTAATGGGACAGGTAGAATAGTTGGTATGTTTAGATATATTTTGGAATGTGGCATAAGGCAGTAGAAGAGAAGATTGAAAGAGTTTGTTGGATAGTGTGTGTGAAGTGTGTTATATAACATGAAGAAATTCAAACTGTATGTGCAGAGGATTTTTAATATGGAAGCTATATTAATTTGAGAAAGGTCATTATCAGAAAGATGAAGGCTCTCTTTGGGGGAACAGATCAGCTATAAAACATAAAGGTAATTATTTTCTATGTGAAGGAATTTGGGTAGCTCATAGGAAGATAAATCTGTTCAGATATTTCTTGCCAGGAAGTCAAGTAATTAACCACTTTCTCATTTTCTCCTTAGAATGGCTGGGATTTTTTGGTTTTTTTTTGGTTGCTATTATCAACTGAGTTCTATATTATTCCTTTCTTACTTATGAGTGGATCTGAATCCTCTTTGGTCGTAAATTTCAGTTGTTAAGTTTCTGAATAATATGTCTCATGCTTGCCCTCCTTTGTTTCAGTATTGTGAACATTATTTCTTAATACTTTCTTTAATATTGATTCCATTAAAATTCTCTAACAGTTGTTTTTGGATTTAAAGATTCAGCCCCCTTTAATCAAATGAAATATTACTGAAAACCTAAAATAAATTCATAGAAAACAGAAAATTCTGGGGCTTATGTATAAGAGACTGTATATTGGTCAGACTGGAAGAGGATTTCTTGGAGTACAGTCTGAAAAGTACTGTGTAACCTAAGATGAAACTTCATCAACTGAGCAGTATTCGTAAAGGCAATGTTTCTCTAGTCAACAAATAATATTTATAGATTATTTTAATAAGATAATAGTTGCTACTTTTTATATTTGTCCATGATTTTCTGAGATTTGTACCTTCATTGTTTTTGAATATGTAAAGGGCATATTTGACTTTAGTTACTATCACATCTTCTTTAATTGATACTTTTGTATCTTTTTTTGTTGCCTTGTAGGCAATTGCTTTGCCTCCTATTGCAAAGTGGCCTTATCAGAATGGCTTCACTCTAAACACTTGGTTTCGTATGGATCCATTAAATAACATTAATGTTGATAAGGATAAACCTTATCTTTATTGGTAAGTAATAAAATTAGTACTTTTGTGTTGTGTTTCAATTTTATAAATATGTAGTCATATTTAGTGTCAAGGCAACATGTTAAATAGAATATGTATAAGTTAAAACTATAAAGGCACAGTTAAGTCAATTTATTTTATTTATTTTTTGCTGTTGATTCTAGGCCACTTGCCTCACTATTTTCTTTTCTTTTTTTTTTTTTTTTTTTTTAAAGATTTTATTTTTTCCTTTTTCTCCCCAAAGCCCCCCGGTACATAGTTGTGTATTCTTCGTTGTGGGTTCTTCTAGTTGTGGCATGTGGGACGCTGCCTCAGCGTGGTCCGATGAGCAGTGCCATGTCCGCGCCCAGGATTCGAACCAACGAAACACTGGGCCGCCTGCAGCGGAGCATGCGAACCCAACCACTCGGCCACGGGGCCAGCCCCACTATTTTCTTTTTTTTCCAGATACAGTTTAAGAGTCAAGGGTTATAGTCCTTCTCTGTTTAGTGTGCATCAATATAGATATTTCATAGTTACATCTTTTTTCTTTTTTTGACTAAAAATATAGTCCTTTGCTTGGTTACCTACATTATTTATCCAACTTAGTTCTGACTTTTTCTTTTGTAATTTGTAAGCTATTTTCAAAGATATAGGAGAATCAGAGAGCAAGTTGATTTTGAAAACATTAACTATGTAAATGATTTCTGTATTTGCTAGTTCCAGGTGGTCTTGAGGTAGATAAAATATACTTGGTAGGCTTTTGTGGGCCATTAATTTGTTTTTATATATTTATGATATTTAAATTGAAATTTTTAAAGGTTCTATACTCTTTTCTTTTCTCAATTGTAGTTCATTCTTTTAGTTGTTCTAAACCTTTTATGTTTTAGTCTTTATTTGGTACATGTAATACCCCTTCTACTCTCTAGGGAAATAAGTTTTATTTTTATAATAATGTTTTATCTTATTTACATAATAATCCTTAGATATAAAGTTTTTTGTATCAGAGGATATTATACTATTCTCGGTTTTCTTTACAGTTTTCGTACTAGCAAAGGAGTTGGTTACTCTGCTCATTTTGTTGGCAACTGTCTAATAGTCACATCACTGAAGTCCAAAGGGAAAGGTTTTCAGCACTGTGTAAAATATGATTTTCAGCCACGCAAGGTAGGTCTGATTAAATATTTCTGTTGAGAATGACACAATTCACCATTCCCACTGTCTTAGAACTCACTTATTAGGACTTCTGTAATATTCTCATTTATTGGTTTTCTTATGATTCCTAATGCTTTTCTCTTATCCTTGTCTTCATTTTCTTTCTACTTTTATATCTTACTTTTGGCATATGATCAGACCGTTGATAATCTTGCAGTGTCTGTCTCTCTCACTCTCTCAATGTCTCTCTCTTGCTATGCTCTGTTCTATGTCACTCTTTCAGTACATACGTATTGAGTATTCACTAAGTAGCAGACATGTTGTAGGTACTGGAGATATGACAGTAAACAGAACAGACAACATCCCTGCTTTTATGGAGCTTACCTTTTTTCAGACATTTTATTCAGTTTCATGATAGCTTTCCACTGTTATATCTCCAGAGCTCTATTCTTATATTCTTATCTCCCTATGAGGTGTTGCCATGTGGATATCTTTCTGGTCCTTCAACCTCAGAAAATGTAACACTGAATTTGCCATCTCTAGTCCCAAGTCTGCTCATGTTCTTAGGTCCCCTGATTTGGTTAAGGGTGTACTGTCTTCATAATAGTGGGGACTTGAGTCAGCTTTGTTCTTCATTCCCTTTTTGATCTTTATATCACTTCAGTTTTCAAGTCCTCTATGTTGTATCTGTGTAATGTTTGTCTCCTTTTTAAAATTCTTTACCTGGGACCGGCCCGGTGGTGCAGTGGTTAAGTGTGCACGTTCCGCTTCTCGGCGGCCCAGGGTTCGCCGGTTCGGATCCCGGGTGCGGACATGGCACCGCTTGGCAAAAGCCATGCTGTGGTAGGCATCCCATGTATAAAGCAGGGGAAGATGGGCATGGATGTTAGCTCAGGGCCAGTCTTCCTCAGCAAAAAGAGGAGGATTGGCAGTAGTTAGCTCAGGGCTAATCTTCCTCAAAATAAATAAATAAAAAATAAATAAAAATGCTTAAAAAAAAATTCTTTACCTGCTGCTTTAATTCTTTGTATTGCTCTCTATCTTGGATCCTTTATTTCTTCCTCTTCCAAACTATCTTACACACTAATATCTGATGTATATTCCTGATCATATTATTCCACTGCTCAAACCAATCATTTGCTTCTCACTAACCATAGAATAAATTAAAATTTTTAGCCTAGTCCTTCATGATTTGAATTTTATCTTCAGCTTTTTACTTATACCCTTTATTCTGGCAAAACTGAACTAATATACATGTTTCACTTTTTTATCTTTTCAAGTGTTCAATCTCTGGCATGAAATACATTTACTTGTCCCCTCACTCACATGTCTTGTAAATCCCACCACATTGTTATGTTCCATTTCCTATAACACCATTTCTGTAGACTCCTTCCCAGATTTGCCTTACTCCCCAGATAGAATCTCTCTCAAAGCATATTATTTCAGTATGTCTTATGGTAACTAGGCAATTATTTCTCTTAAACCTTTATTATTCATTTATATGTGCATTGTTTAGTAACTGAGACTAATGTGCATGGGATTCGTCTTTGTATTTCCTCATATGCATGCTACACAGTATTGAACTTGGTAGACTGTCAATAATATATATTGGATAAATGAGTAAAATATGACTTTAACAACCAAAACTCCCTTTTGTTTCCTAAAGGAGTAAGTTACATTCCTCTGGAAAGCTAATTTATATTGAGCAATTTATTTCTCAGTGGTATGAAATAAATGAGGGATTACTATTGAGAAAGTGAGAAAGAAGGCGTGGGCTTTGTGGTCAGTGCTTCTTTGTAGATAAGTGTGCCAAGAACCTTTTCCGTGTGGCAGGAAGAAGAAGGGGAGTCGTGGCAATAAAGACAAATAATTTAGGTTGTTGCTGTGTGGTAAGCATTTAAATTCTGAAGCTTACTAGCCTTCTTTGCTCTTGTTGTTCTAGCACAATAATATATACTCCAAAACTAACAAGTTAATTTTTGGAGTTGTAGAGAATTAGAGTATTATCTGTGAGTATTAAGAGAGATTTATGCTTTTTGAGAAAGTGTTTTGCACAGGTTAAATGGAAAACAGGGTTACTTAGAATGCCAACAACTTACACGTTCTTATATCTTCATTCTGATCCTAAAATTTTGGTATATACTATATATAATTTATTTATAGTATATAATAATTTGTGTATAATATGTAAATTTGCTATATATTATGTAGAAATTATGCAGCATCTTTTAAATTTTCTGTACATCTATGAAAACAATATTCAAGTATTTTAACAATTATTAGTTCAAAGATTATTCAAAGGCAGATGTTTATATGAACTTTATGAGACTTCAGTTGTAGTTCTGAGGAATTATGTTTGAAGAACATTTATAGAAACGTTACTTTAATTACAATTTTAGCTTCTCTTCCTTTCATTACTTTTCATCCTCCTCTTTCTCTCTGCCCTCCTTTACCTCCTCCTCTGTTTTGCTCGTCCTTTTCATCTTCACTTCTTTCCCCTTCTCCTTCTCCTCTTCTCTTTCCTCCCTCTTTCTTGTTCTTCCCCCTTCTTTCTCTAACCTTATTTGGTTTAGGTAATAGACCAGTTTTTAAACTGGAGATTCAGACTTCAAAGTAGTTTCTTTGTGTATCTGTGTGTATTTTGTGCACTATGGATTTATAGATAATTAACTCTTTTTATAAAAAAGCAAAATGTTAAACCTCCAGATTTGGTAATGCAGAGAGACTTTTCTCAGGGGAGATTCAGCTAATCCTAGTAGTCCTGAATCTTGTTTTCTGAGATTGAAGGTTTCACTAATTTCTCTTCTTCAGTAATGCTGGCCTCAATTAGAGGGATGCTTTTTGCTGTTAATATTTTGTCCTGTGAAATCTATCTATGCTTAATATCCACTAGAATATGTATATTCAAAGATGAGGTTGAAACATTTTTATAAAGTCTGCTCTAAAGATAAAGAAAAACAAGAGAAAATGCAAAAAAGTTGCAGCTATATAATTAGATTGTAAGATATAATTCACTCCTCATCAGCTGGAGTTTTCTAGAGGGATGTTCCTGCCTTCTTACTGGACTCCATCTTTGTGTCAGAGTAACTTACCATTTGAAAGTCCAGATTCTAAAAAAACAAGGGACAGAGTATAAGAGTTCCCATTCCCACTTCTTTAAGGCCTGGTCCCCCTTCCAGGTTCAAGGGTCTTTCTTGGATATATGACAGTGATATTGTCCACCTTCTTCGGGGCACACTCTGCCTCTATTCCACAGGAACAACCATAACAGATATGAGGAGCCTACCTATGGTGAAGGGAATGTCCTCATTTCTTTTTGTTTGTTTTCTTATTTGCATGTGATCCCATGTGTATTATGACCAAAAGCAAACTCTTTGTTTGTAACTCCAAACCTGGTTATCTTGCTAATTAGCTAGCTAACTGTATTAATTATCTCTAGTTAATGGTACCACTACTCATTCAAGTGAAAAATGGGAAACCATCTTAGGCTCTCCTTTTCTATATCAGAACTTCCAGTCAGTTCTGTTAATTATATTCATCCCTTTTTTTTTAAATTACCAATTCCTTCATCTTAGTTTAGGCTCTTACGGTTTTCTCACCTGAACCTTTGCAGTAATTTTCAAGTTTATCTTTATCCACATTTGCCTAACTATCCCACTTCCTCACTGCTGTCAGTTATTTTCCTAAACTCTGGAGATGATCATTTCACGTTCCCGCTCAGAATTCTTCAGTGATACCACGTTATGTGAAAACCAAAAGGCTGGTTACTAAAGGTGTCCTGTAGGTCTCTTTACAATCTGGTCTTTGTTTTTCTTGCTAAAGCTAAACGCTGAGAAAAGTTTTGTCAAGCCTCTGTGCTGTATGTACCATACTAAGGTTCCTCTGCCTGGAATGTTTCTTTCCCCTTTGTTTACTTAACAGTTCCTACTCATCCTTCAAGCTTAGTCTTAAATTTCGTTTACTCTTTTAGTGAATTCTTCTCTGTTAGCCTTCCTTCTCCATTTGTCTCTCCTTTCCTCTCTACCCTCAGCCTTTACTTCTTTTGCTCTGATATCTGTATTTTAGATATTCTCCATTGTTTTATAATTGTTTTCATGTTTCTTTTCTCTAGTGAAACCTCCTTGAGGCTGTATATGTTATCTTTCTTTGTATGCCCCAGAATCTGGGGGGTACTTGACATGAAGTAAGCTCTCAGTAAATTTTTTGAATGAATGAATGACTCTTTTAGTATATGGTAGTAAGAACTCAATAAATATTTGTTGAATGAGTACTTTTCTATATTAAGTATGTCAATAAGTATAATACATCTAATACATCTAATATTATTTATCTTAAATTTTTTTTTTGGGCAGCAGAAAATCCTTTTCTATTTATAGACATTTATTTATGTCTATTCTATTTAGAAATTTAAAATTTCTAAAAATTTTACTCCAGAATATAAAGGTTGTATCTCCTGTGTTACCTGGATGACATTCTGGTTGAAAATTGTCAAACTCAATGAGGATAACATGGTGAATTTTAATTCTTATACATGTAAAGTTCTATAAAATTTTTCTTAAATTTATTTGAAGCTCCGTTTTTATGGCTTCTTCTTGATAATTTTGTAATATTTAGAAACATAAGCTGTTAAATGACTAACTTTAAAGATTTTCTTCTAATTTTAATCAGGACTAACATGTATGTTGCTTTCTGATCAAAGTCTAAGCTTGCAATAAAATAGAGTTATAGGATTACCTAGAATGAAACAACTTAAAAAAAGACGTGTTTTAAGGGTTAAATGGTTTGACCTGACATTTTTTTTTAATAATTGAGGAACAATGTTTTGTATTACTGTCTCCTATGAGTTGTTCAGTGCACTATTTTTATTTTCTAAATGGAAATGAGTGAAATTGAATTTTGTTCAAAGTATTTCAGACACCTTGAAATAACTAATATTTTAGTGGTTGAGAATTGCTATTATAGTTTTATATTTTTCGAAATATATGTGAAATAATTGAATAGTACTTTTAAGTAATCCAGAGAACAAAGTTTGTGCTTTATATTTTTATGTCTTTTGGGGAAACTAGTCTAATTTTCCCCCCTTAATCACTGAAGGCATACTTGTTGTAATATCTATGAATCATTTGTATTTTTCTATATTTTAGAAAAAATGTTTCTATATTCTTTGCTTTAGTCTATTAACTTTGAAGAGACTAAGGGTTGGATCCACAAATTTTTACAAAATTTAAACCATCGCATATCAAAATAGACACTTAACATGCTTTTTGTTGACCCTAGTAACTATAAAAAATGAGAACTCAATATAAACTCATTCTTTGATTCTTAGTGAATAATGTTACATTATTAAGTTAAAAATATATAATTATTCCTGGATCTAATAAAACTAAATTATGGAATGGAAACCACCTAAATCTTATTATAATCTATTATAATGTTCCTTTGACAGGTCTTTCTTGACCATACAATCCAAAGTATTCCTTCTCAGTTTACACTTCCTTTTTCCCCATAGTAATCATCATGATTTGTAATTCTTTGTTTGTTTGCTTGTCTAATGTATATCTCCTTCACTACACCATAAATTTGAGGAGAGCTGGACCTATGGCCTGTCTTTGCAGTGCCTTGCACAATGTAAATGTTATTAAATGAATGAACACAAGTATAACTGTATATCTGCAATTTTTGGATCTTGGCATAGTGGAAGGAGTATCGTTCCGGTCATTCCAGGGTTTGGAATGATACCATCTGTCTCCATCACAGATTTATTCTTTAGGAGTCACTTCTTTCATCTGCAAAATTAGAAATGGGAGGGGGAACTTGAGAAAATGGTAGTGGATGATTATTAATATTCCTTCAAGCATTTTTTGTGGTGTGTTATGAATGTTATGGTTGCTTTTTAGACAATATGATAACTAAACATTACATATTTATATCTTTAAATTTTTTTTTCATTTAAGTGGTACATGATCAGCATTGTCCACATTTACAATCGATGGAGGAACAGTGAAATTCGATGTTATGTTAATGGACAGCTGGTGTCTTATGGTGATATGGCTTGGCATGTTAACACAAATGATGTAAGTTTTGTTTTTTAAATCTGTGTTTTAATGTATTTGAGTGATCTATCACTGTTTAACATGAATTGAATAATAAAATAGTTTGTAGAAACTTAGTAGTTTTACTTTGAAAGTTTTTTTCTATTAAGTGAATTTTTAAGTCTTAAATTTATTATAATTACTAAAAGACATGATTTGTGATAAAAAAGGAAAATTGCTTGGCTAAATTATTAAATATTAGGTCACAAGCATCAATGCAGCGTTCTATTCTTTCCAGAATTTCAAGCATTAAAAAATGTGTCTTACTCCTCATTTGGACATGAAAGGAAGGCCTTAAACAGAATGCATAAATAACATGTAGTCACTATTATTTATTAGATAAATGGTGATAAATGCTATGGTGAAAAATTAAGTGGTAACAGGTATAGAAAGTGTAGGTGTAGGGAAGGGAGAAGCCAGATGGTACAGAGATAATCTTACTGAGAAGAGTTGAAGGAGAAAGCCATGTGGATATTTGGAGGAAATATCCCATTCAGTGAAAAACAGTGAGCGCAAAGGCTTTGAGGCAGAACTGCAAAGTTCATTAAATAACAAAGCAGCCAGTTTGTCTGGAGCAGAGAGGCAGGAAGGGACAGAAAAATGTTAAGATATGAGGTTGGACAGTTAGTAGAGGGTCAAATATGAAGGGCCTCATGTGCAAACCTAAGGCTTGGACTTTCCCATCTTACCTGACATAAAAATCTTTGGAAAGTTTTGAGCAGACAGGTGATGTGATGTTTTAAAAACATCAATCAGATGCAGTGTTGAGAATATTCTGAGGGGAAACAATGACAGAAGCAGGGAGACCAGTTAAATGACTTATTGCAAGAATAACAAAGAGATAGTAATAGTTTCAACCAGCATGTTGGCTGTAGAGGAGGTAACACAGATTCTGGAAGTGGGTATCTAGAGTTAAAACCTCACGAACTCTTACTTCTCTATTTTGGGCCTTCGCCTGTCTCCATCCTGGCTTGTTAAAGCCAAAGTAAAAGATGTACTCTAATGCCAAAAGTACCTCCAAACCCAATAATGTACAACCCTTCCAGCATATCTGGTTTTATAAAAACTGTCCTCTTTTTAACAAAGTTCACTTCTCGATATTGTCTGCATCTCTCTAGACGTTAATCTCATTGAGGGCAGGGATTGGCTCCTCTTCTGTTTTGTATTCTCTTAAATAGCCCTGTGTGCATAGTCCATAGTTTATTCCCTAGGTCAGTGTAGTTGGAAGACTACACCCCATGGGCCAAATGTGACCCTTGACCTGTTTTTGTATAACCTAGGAGCTAAAAATCTTGGTTTTTACATTTTTAAAGGTTTTGTTTTATTTTTTTAAAGACCCAAACAAACAAAAACCTAAGATTATGTGAAAGAAACCACATGTGGCTTGCAAAGCTGAATATATTTGCTATCTGTTCCTTTATAGGGAAAGTTTTCTTTTTCTGCCCTAGAAACTCATAGTTGGCCCACAGTCAGTAAATATTTATGAGAATGATTTTGTCAGAATTAGAATACACAGATGAAATTCTGCTTCATATCAGCCCTCCAAAGGGGACAGTTTTTTATTACAGAGTGGAAGAAACCCCAGAGACCTTGTTGACTGTCGTTAACTCTACAGTTGTATTTTAAAAAAAAAAAAAAAGGAAGAAAGGACTTAGATTTTTTATTTATTTGCAATAGTGCTCCAAGAGATGCAGAGGCCTGGACATTAACACACATACATTATGTAGTCAGTTCTTAAGTTCTTAAACTTTTAATTAAAGATTGGGTATTTAATGAGGAGTTTGTCTTTGTACCTATTCACAAATTTTTTGTTATTTTATTGAGGCATCAAAGGGATTTCATATGTATATAGTGTCTTGCTTATCAGTACTAAGGTTTGGAATAACCTGTGAGGATGGGGGAAGGGAACTGAGCAGTGACTGCTCTTACTGGTCTGGATGGTGGGGCCAAGTATTAGATGAGAGTTAAGAAGTAGACGGCCCTGCCCGGTGGCGCAGCGGTAAAGTTTGCACGTTCCGCTTCTCGGAGGCCCGGGGCTCGTCGGTTCGGATCCTGGGTGAGGACATGGCCCTGCTTGGCAAAAACCATGCTGTGTGGTAGGCGTCCCACATATAAAGCAGAGGAAGATGGGCATGGATGTTAGCTCAGGGCCAGTCTTCCTCAGCAAAAAGAGGAGGATTGGCAGTAGTTAGCTCAGGGCTAATCTTCCTCAAAAAAAAAAAAAGTAGAGTTAACTGTGGCCTCTTTGGTGCTGAACTCTCCAGAGGGAGAGTACTGTTACCATCTCTTTTAGGTAGCTGACCTTGGTCATCACTGTTTGTTTGATTCTGCATAATGCCTACTCATATAAGAAAGGGAAGTGATTTTCTTTGAGTCCTTGACTTAGCGTGGAGAAATAAAGGGATGTATCCATGTTGGAGAAATTAGGTAGAATTTAAAAAATTAGACCCTGTGTGTTTATGGTTAAAATTTGGAAAATTCTCTGATTCAGATGAATCTCTCTATGTATGGAAAATTATAAATCATTAGAGTTTTAAAATTAGTTTTACTTTTGTAAATAAATAATTATAAGCCCTCCTGCCTTTAACTATAAAATTTGGAAAGTGGTCACATGATTATTGAGTAGATGGTTCTTGTTTGTTTTGCTTGCCCTTGCATATACATTTAACTGATTTATTTTTCCTAAAAACCTTTAGCTGGCTTTTATTATTTAAATACTTCATGAAGTCTTAATTGATGCTTTCTTCTGTTATTACCGTTATGTATTAAGGTATTCATGACAATGAAGGCAGGTATCTGCATATATTTTGTCCTTACAAAATAATACATTGGATTTTTTTATGACTTTTTAAAAATAGAGCTATGACAAGTGCTTTCTCGGATCTTCAGAAACTGCTGATGCAAATAGGGTTTTCTGTGGTCAACTTGGTGCTGTGTATGTATTCAGTGAAGCACTCAACCCTGCACAGATATTTGCAATTCATCAGTTAGGACCTGGATATAAGGTAGTAATAGCTATCTTACTATAAATTCTATGGAAGGTTTTATATGTATTCTCTGTGAAATGTGATACAATTGTATGTGATAAATTCTATGTGAAATGTGATACCGTATAATATATAGTGATAGTGTTTCTTCAATGTGGTTTATAAGTCATCTCTATATTTTAGAACTCAGTTGTTATATGTTTCATTTTGTTACAAAGGTGCTTTTTCTTTTTTTAACTTTTCCCTCATGAACTTTTAAAATTCTTTAGAATGTTTCCTAATGTTGAAACCATGGCTTTTGTTGATATAATTCTGAAATAATAAATTTTATAAAACTGTATTGCTCAATGTGGCATTTGAAATCTCAGATTTTGAAATATACAAATTATACAATGAACAAATGAAATGACTGTTCCTGTTCAAATTAGAGATAACTTGGAAAGAATAAAGATTTAGAAGGAAAATAGTATGAAATATTACGTGTGACTGAAATTATTCCATTTTAGCTTTTACTTTTGCTTGTCCTTTGCAATAGATATGGAAGTGGGTACAATAGTAAGTATCCTAATTTTGCAAAACCAATTATTTAATATGATTTATAATATTCTTCCTGTTTTTTAACTTTCAAAACAAAGGCATATTTAGGCAATATGTATTTACATAAGAATTTGTTTTTAATGTGCAATATACCCAGCTAGGGAAATATATGAATTTTATTTAAATTGCATTGTGAATTGTGACGTCCCAAATGGTTGGGAGTTGAGAGAGAATGATACAGTGTAAGTCAAAGTATTTACAATTCTGAAGGAGTACATGTCTTGCATGGAAGAGCTGTTTTTTTTAAACTTAGTGTTTAATCAACGTGAAGATTATGTTATAGAAAATGAGTACTAAACATTAAAAATATTTCTTCTTTTGCTTTTGTACTTTCTCATTACTATTTCTGTTTTTATTTTTATGTTCTATATGGACATATAAGTGACAATTTGAATTTACCTTATTAGAAGATATTTTTGTTTTTAGTGATCTTAATCATAATAATATTGAATGAGAATAACACTGTCATTTTTACGTCAAGGTGACAATACTTGCTACCATCTTTTGTCCATATCGTTATCCCTAGAAATGAATTTGTGCTTGTGCTGATACTTTTTCTTTCATGGGTTATTTCATTGGGTTTGCATCCTAGTTCTGCCATGTGTTGGCTTTGCATAGCAAAACTTTAATTCAGATTTTTGGATTACTGTGGCATCTGCTTTCCTTTCCTACTTCTTTACCTTATTCATTAAAATATTTGATGTGACTTTCTTCAAGCACTAACAGAATAATATTAAGTAGAGTGGCAATCAAACCAATGAAATATAAATAAAGGTAGAAAATCAACAAAATGCAGATGTGCAAATTATAAATCCAATATGATTGCTATAGTGAAATTTTAGAATTGATGGGAGCTTTCTGGCAGCAAAAAGGAAAAAGGGCTGAATATAAACAGTTACTTAACTCTCCCATTCAGAAAGGAGCAAACATTGTCGTGAGCCAATCCCTGGGTCATTTACTTTTAGCTTGAAGGACTTCCTTTGTTATTTCTTGTTAAAGTGGATCAGCTAGCAACAAATTATCTCAGTTTTTACTTATTTAGGAGTGTATTTTATTTTGCTTTCAGATTTGAAAGATAGCTTTGCTGGGTATAAATTTTTGGTTGAAAGTTTTTTCTTTGAGCATTTTGAATATTTTATTTCCCTGGATTCTGGCCTCCGTTTTCTCAGATGAGAAGTTGGTACTTGATCTTATTGGTGTTCCCTTTTAAGTGAAGAATCATTTTTCTCATGCTGCTTTTAGGATTATCTCCTTGTCTTTGGCTTCCAACATTTTTACTATGATTTTTTTCTGTTTGGGGATTTCTTTGCTTTTGTCTTTCTTGGAGTTTGTGGGCTTCTTGAATGTGTAATATTTTTCAATAAAGTGGAAAGTATTGGCCATTAAGTTTTTGAATATTTTCTCTCTTCTCTTTCTTCTCTACTTCTGGTATTTCCATTCTGTGTATGTTGGTACACTTAATTGTCTGCTACGTTTCTCTGAGGCTCTGATTATTTTCTTCACTCTTTTTTTCTCTCTGGCTTTTGGATTGCATACTCTATTGGTTTATCTTCATGTTTGCTAATTCTTTCTTCTGCATGTTCAAATCTACTGTTGAGCCCCTCTACAGAATTTTTCCATTGAGTTAATACTTTTCAACTGCAGAATTTCCATTTGGATTGGTTTTATAGTATCTATCTCTTTATCAGTGTTCTCTATTTAATGTGACATTGTCATCCTACCTGCACTTATTTCTCTAATTGTGGTTTCCTTTAGTTTTTGAACATATTTTTAATGGCCACTCTGAAGTCTTTCTCTTTTAGATCTGTCATCTGTTTGCTCTCACTGGCAGTTTCTATTGCCTGCTTTTCCCCCCTTTTATGGGTTTTCTTTCCCTTTTCTTTGCATGTCTCTCAATTTTTGGTTGGAAAGTGGACAGTTTAGGTAATATGTTGTCTCATTTCTTGATACTACTACCTCTCCTTCCCTCTAGGGCTTATTATTTGTTTTTTGACTGGATGGGATACTTTAGTGTTCTTTTTTAAAAATTGTTCCTTTTTTCCTCAATATTTGCAAGAACTCACCATTGGAGCTGTAGTCTAGAGTTCTTTGTATGAAAATTTTAAGTTATAAATATAAATTTTTGAATATATTTCAGAGTTTTCACATTTTATATTTATTTTTGAATTTTTTTTTTTTTTAAAGATTGGCACCTGAGCTAACTACTGTTGCCAATCTTTTTTTTTTTTTTTCCTGCTTTATCTCCCCAAATCCCCCCGGTACACAGTTGTATATCATAGTTGCAGGTCCTTCTAGTTTTGGCATGTGGGATGCTGCCTCAACATGGCCTGACGAGTGGTGCCATGTACGCACCCAGGAACCAGCAAAACCCTGGGCCACTGCAGTGGAGCGCGTGAACTTAACCTCTCGGCCATGGGGCCGGCCCCTACTTTTGAATTTTTTTTTAAATTTTATTTTTTGAGGAATATATCCATTTTATTTTTATGATTCTAATTTTTGGAAATTTGGTGAAGCTTGTCTTATGAACCCAAATATGTATTTTCTTTACTAGTTGTTTATGTGTTCTTGAGAAGAATGTGTATTGTACACATTACATGTAATATTCCATGTTGAGATGCTGTACTGAAACATTCTATATTAAGAAGTCTGTGCTGTATACTACTCCTTTGAATGTAATTAGTGCAAAATATGTCCATACCCTCTTTTTCTTTAAAAATTTTATGGCAGCTTTATTGAGGTATAATTTATGTATCATCCAATTCACTCATTTTAAGTGTACAAAAAAATTATTCTAGATAAACTTACAGAGTTGTACAAAGATCACCACAGTCCAATTTTATAACATTTCTATCACCCCAGAAACATCCCACATACCTATTGACAGTCATTCTTATCCCCATCTTACTCATACCAGTTTATATAATAATTCTCCTTCTGGAAGTCCTTCTCAAAGGAATAATTCAATAAATAAATATTAATTTTTATGTACAAATATGCTTATTATACCTTAATATATAATTTTTAAGACTCAAAAGTAATATAAATACCACAATTGGGTAAAGATAAGAAAATGATATTTGTATAACAGATTATATGTTGACAGTCACTTAAGTTGCATCAAAAAATTTTTTTAAATCTGAAATTGTTAGATTTAATCAATTATGATGTGAATTTCTTTGACTCCCATAAAACAAAGGAGGGAATTATGGACTTTGTATCATGGACTGAAAAAATCAAGACCAATATTTTTCCAAATAAGAATAGATTTTATTAGACATCTTGCATTACATTTCCCTAAAAAGATTTTATAACTTTCAAGAGAAAATATTAGAAGTTGTTGATTACACTGTAAGCAATAAGAACAAAATGAAAGTAAAGGTTTTGTTCCAGACAACGGAATGCACATATATTTCAGCAGTGTTAAAATGCAGACATGGAGAGGCTAATTACAGTGTTTTACAGTACAGTTTTCAGTATTTTATTCAGTCAATATTTTCAGAAAGCAAGTTTTCCGAGTTCTTAAGCATCATAGTTATAATACCCTCCGTCCAGAAAATAAAGGGTAGGAAGAATCAATGAACTTTTTTAGACTAATTGTTTTTAAAGGCTAGTAACCATCAGTCAAAGAGAGTCCTATCTTTTGTGTTTTGCAGGACTTTTTACTTAAATTCATTGAAGATAAAAAAAAGTAAATGATACCTGTAAATATTAGTATAAGACTTTCAGCTCAAAAAATTTTATTGCTTGGAAGTTCAGTCTAGGACAAAGAACATTAGTGATTTTGTATTTATACTTAATGGTTGCTGTGTTTCTCAAAACAGCCAACTCTTATACATGCAATAAATAAAGGAAGGGGCCCAGCCCCTTTAAAAAAAGCCAAAGAAAAATATTTAAATAAACTAAAACTGAAAAACAGTGGGTTTTGGCAACAGTAGAAAATGAGATTTATGATTGAATTGAGTCCTGAAGGAAGACCAAAATCACAGAAGATGAAATAGGGTGGTATATTTTTAATCTTAAGAGTTAGGAATGGATAATTTTATTCTAAATTTATGAATTTTCCCTGAATATGGAAAAGTCATTTAAATGTAGTTTTAAAATGACTAGAGAAATAACTAAAATGCTTCCATTAGGATGAATTTCCTCATACAACTTTACAATTCAGAGAACATGTATTAAAGCATTTCTGTGCACAGAGTGCTATTATAGGCATTATGAAAGATGCAAAACTGTAAATTACCTTTAAAGAGCTGACAACCAAATAAGGGAGAAAGACATAGAAAAAGCAAAAAAGTCAAGTTTATTGAATGTTATGATCAGGATATAATCTGTGAACACTAAGTCTTATGGGATCCTGGAGAAGGGCTCTCATTGGGAAACTGAGAAATGCTTCATAGAGAAGATAGCGTTAAAACTAGCTCAGTCAGGCTCATGAAGCTTCTAAGATTAATTTGAAATCCTTAAAGATTAAGTGATCTTTGTTTCTTTTGGTGGGGAACAATCTGCTTCCCTTGATTACATCTCATAGGTTCATTGAACTGAAAATACTGTGATTTTTTATTTTTGTTTTGATCCATTGGTACTCTTTAACTGCTTTGTTTTTCCTATGGGGATGAAAATTAGAATTTGCAGAAAATCTTTTAAAATGTGCTATCCAATTACAAACTTTCTTGCTTAACTAATGAATTTTAAAAGCTTTCAACCTGTCCTCTGATTTTGTCCATAATAGAGTAACTAGTACTGGATGTGCCCTGCCACTGTAAATAACTAAAAATCAGCAAAATATACAAAACTATCCATTTTTAGACACATTTCAATATACATAGCACAGCCTCAGATCCTTGAGAGTAGGAGAACATTGAAGATGAGTTCAATAGTCACCCCAACTCTCTGGCTGGGGTCAGTATTTTTAGTGAGGCACAAGAAGGTGGAGGCGAGGCATAGCAGGGTGATCCTGCTGAGCTGAGGATGTTGAGGTCAGGATTCAGAGCTGCTGAAACAGGTGGAACTTGTGGGAGGGGGTGCTGAAAAGGAGCAAGTTGTTGGGATACGGGCAGAAGTCTTTGTGAGGGTTCATTGTGGGTCTTTTGCCAAGGGCAGAGCTGCACATTTACAGTCTGAGACACCATGAGCCTTGGCAGAAAGCAGTTGTTACCAGTAGCAATAGCGAGGTCCCAGAGGTCACACAGTTCTTTGAGACTTTGAGACTTTGTTGGCCAAGTGACAGTGGGTTATACCCATATCCTCAGATGCTCAGTAATTATTGTACAAATGAATGTCAGTCGTGGTATAGAACTTTCAGGGTTTTCCTCTACTAGATTATAATTATTCACACATATTTCCAATCAAATCATTCCGTAGAGTGTATCTTTTATCATTGTCTCTTTGATATTGGTTTTCATCAGTGATGTGTTTCTCTTGTTTAGTATTTTAAATATTGCAGTGTTTATAGTGCTGGTACTTGGCAGTTCTACTAATTTGATATATGGCATTATGGCACCTTTTAAAGATTTGAGTGATTTAATAATTTTCCACTATGTTGAAGTACTCACTTCACTTCATGCATTGAAATTTTCTATTCTAATCCGTTTGCCATTTGTTGGCATGCCTGTGACCATAATCTTTTCTTTCTTCTACACTCTTGCTTGTTAAGGGGTGGTAGTAATGATTGTAGGGCATGCCATTGAATAAAATTCAACAATATATCAATATTTATTATATTAAAGGGGCTGTTCTAAACTTTGGACATTAAAAATGATTAAACTTATACTCTCTTTATAAGAATAATTATGTCGTTAAATGTTTATAATTAAAAGTTGATATGTGTACCATTTATGGAGTATAATGTAAGTACTATTAAAGTTTTATGGAAGGATGATTAATTCCAGATACAGAGGATTTAGGAACTCCTTGTAAAAAAGGAAGTTTTTTAGGGTTCTTGAAAAATAAATAAATTTCAGAAGGTGAGCAGGACGTGATGATAAGAATGTTAGACAGAGGGCAAGGGAGTACAGGATGTGCTTATGGATTGATCCACAGTCAGCCATGGCTTCATGGTAGAATACAAAGTAGGCAGAGTGATTTATGGTGGAATGTGAGGATGATTCTAATGGGTTGAAACCAAGTTATCGAAGACCTTGAATATCAAAATAGTGAATTTGGATTTCCATTCATGTAGAATTCTCAAAAATTTGTAGCAGGAGAATAGATTGATCCTATTTATGTATTTTCCTAGAGAAGTTTGGAAATGTATATTTTTTTAATGAATTCAGATGGATTGTTTATTCATTTTGAAGGGAAATTTGTACCATGTACAGGTGGCAACATTCTCTTAATTATAGAGCAGGAAATATGATTTATTGACTATTGCAGTGTCATTGCCATGTTAATATTAGCAACACTTGTCACATAGTGAGTCTGAGAAGAGCAATAGATATTGTCATATAAATGTTATTCTTACATAAATTCAATGGGAAATGGCTGTATTCCTGACATTGGTGAAGTTTTTAGAGATTAGTATTAGAAAATAAAGTGCCTCTGCTCTTGTAGCAATTAGATAAACTTAGTTTTGTTGAGTTTAGCAGTGTTCTGGCCCATTTTCTCATATTTACTGAAATTAAGTAATTTCAGTTTGGGTGATTAGGGTACTACTCAGTGAGGCTTTGCCTCATTAGCCACTATGTCACAGATGTCTGGATGTCTACTATCATAAGTGCAATATGCCATTCTGTAAAATTTATGGTCAATGTTATGAGTAACATTTATGAAAAAAATTTTAACACGGAAAAATGTTTGTATAATATTATGTAGAAAAGGAGGTAGTAATAATAGCAGCTACTGTTGTGAGTTGCTTTAAAGAACCAGGTATTGTTCAAAGTGTTCTATTTTATGTGTTAGGTGTGTAACAGATGAGAAGTAAATAACTTGTGGATGGATACACATCTAGTAGGTTGTACAGTTGAGATGCAAACTCGAGTCTAACTGGTTTTAAAGCTAATGCTTTTATTTATTTATTTATTTTTTCCTGAGAAAGATTTGCCTTGAGCTAACGTCTATTGCCAGTCTTCCTCTTTTTTTTTCCTTCCCAAAACCCCAGTACGTAGTTGTATATTCTAGTTGCATGTCCTGTTTCTTGTATGTGAGCCACTACCACACGATGGCTACTGACAAAGTGATGTGGTTCCATGCCCAGGAAGTGAACCTGGGCCACCAAAACAGAGAGTGCCAAACTTTAACCACTAGGCCATCAGATCTGGCTCAAAACTAATGCTTTTAACTACAGATCTTCCTTGACTTGTGGTGGGGTCACTTCCTGCTAAACCCATTGTAAGTTGAAAATATTGTAAGTCAAAAATGCATTTAATTCACCTAACCTGCCAAGCACCATGGCTTAGCCTGGCCTACCTTAAACATGCTCAGAACACTTACATTAAACTACAGTTGGGAAAAATCGTCTAACACAAAGCCTGTTTTATAGTAAAGTGTTGAATATCTCATGTTTGAATACTGTACTGAAAGTGAAAAACAGGATGGTTATATGGATATAAAATGGTTATAAGTGTATCTGGTTTTTACTCTCATGATCTCATGGCTGACTGGGAGCTGTGGCTCGCTGCTGCTGTCCAGTGTCACAAGAGAGTATCATACTACATATTTCTAGCTCAGGAAAAGATCAAAGTTCAGAATTCGAACTACGATTTCTACTGAATGTGTATAGCTTTTACACCATCATAAAGTTGAAAACTCCTAAGTTGAACCATTGTTAAGTTGTGGGTCATTTGTATTGTCCTGTACAGAACTGACAGTACAATATTTTTAAAAAAAATTTTAAAGCTTTTCCCCCCAATTTTATTGAGATATAATTGACACATAACATTGTATTAGTTTAAGGTATACAACATAAATATTCAATATTTGTATATATTGTGAATGATCACCACAGTAAGTCTGGTTAACATCCAACACCATCTATAGTTAGAAAATTGTTTTCCTGTGATGAGAACTTGTAATATCTACTCTTCTAGCAGCTTTCAAATATACAATACAGTATTATTAACTATAGTCACCACGCTGTATATTACAAATGCCCGTGATTTATTTATAACTGGAAGTTTGTGCCTTTTGAGCTCCTTTACCCATTTTGCTTTCCCCCATGCCCCACTGCTGGCAACCATCCATCTGTTCTCTGTATGTATGAGTTCAGGTCTTTTTTTTTTAGGTTTTACATATAACTGAGATCATAACGCTGTTTATCTTTCTCTGTCTGACTTATTTCACTTAGCATAATGTCCCCAAGATCCATGTTGTTACAAAGGACAAGATTTCTTTCTTTTTTTATGACTAAAGAACATACCACTGTGTGTGTGTATGTGTCTGTGTATGTATATATATCTCCACCACGTTTTCTTTATCCATTCATCCGTTGATGGACACTTAGGTTGGTTCCATATTTTGGCTATTACACATAATGCTGCAGTGAATAAGGGGGTGCATATATATTTTTGAGTTAGTGTTTTCTTTTTCTTTGGATAAATATCCAGAAGTCAAATTACTGGATCATATGGTAGTTTTGTTATAAATCTTTTTAGGAATCTCCATGCTCTTTTTCCATCGTGGCTGTACGAATTTACTTTCCCACCAAGGGTGCACAAGGGTTCCCTCCACCTTCTCTCCAATACTTGTTGTCTCTTTTCTTTTTGATAATAGCTGTTCTAACAGGTGTGAGGTGATATTTCATTGCGGTTTTGGTTTGCGTTTCCCGGATGACTGGTGATGTTGAGCACCTTTCCATGTACCTACTGGCCATCTGTATGTCTTCTTCAGAAAAATGTCTATTTAGATCCTCTGCCCATATTTTAATCAGGTTATTTGGTTTTTTGCTATTGAGTTTTATGACTTTTTAAATATATTTTGGTATTAATCCCTTATTAAATATATGATCCGCAAATATTTTCTCCTATTCAGTAGGTTGCCTTTTTATTTTGCTGATGGTTTTCTTTGCTCTGCAGAAGCGTTTTAGATGGATGTAGTCCCACTTGTTTATTTTTGCTTTTGTTGCTTTTGCTTTTAGTGTCAAATCCAGAAAATCCTTAAAATGTAACGACTAGATAGAGCACATGTTGCATGTCCTCCAATTGCTATTCCCATCATTTACACATTGCCTTTCTTTGTATAATATCATCAGCATAAGGAGGCAGCACGGCTCTGTTTGATTAACCTCCAACTCTGCCCTTGGCTCATCCATCTCCTATAGTCTTTCCTCTTTCTTATTTGGTCTGCTTCTCTGGTGTCTACATTGTCCTTTATACTCTTCTCCAAATTCTCTCAGTTAAATAATTTTATTTCTACAAATTAACTCCTATGTTTTACTCTTCCAAAATACTTAATTCTGCTTTTGATGAGTACTCTTCAAGATAAGTCAAAATCTAGCATATTTGTGCAATTTTACTTTAAAATGGGTTAGAAATACAAATATTAAACATTTGGAGTATTTCTGATCTTACTGAAATACATATTAAAGTGTTTATTTACAATACCAAGGCAACCAGTGAAGAAGGTAGTTAGGTGTGTTTTACATTGCCATTATTACTATCTAATATAGTTAACATAATTTTATTCAAATTTTTTTTTAATTCTTTGTTTCAATTTTCTATTGTAATTGTCACCTATTCTTTAGTACGTTAAGGACAGAAGTAGAATCTTTCTTTAAACCAGGACGTATTTTAAATCTAACTGTTACCTCTAGCTTGGGAAGTGAGTCTGTGAGTTATAAAAAAAGATTAAATTTTGAAACTTTGAGGTGGGAGATAATGATCTGCATTCCATTTAATTAAGAAGAGAACAAAAGTTCTGATCCCAAATAGTGTGATTTTGTTAGCTTATTTCTAATATTGAAATATATAAGCATACTTACATTTAAAAGTAAAAAGTTCCATCCATAACCAAATGTACACAAATTTTTGATTATCCATGCAGCTCTTATCTTGGCATATGCCTAATAGTAACAGTTTGCATTCAGATTCAAGTTAGAAAGGCTCTTTAGATACTAGCCCAGAAGTAGAAAACTGACTAAATTTGGCCTGAAATGTTTGATCTGCACGATGGTTTAAAATATTTGGATTAAGTTAAAAATTAGTGATTTTAAATGAAAATCCAGATTTCATGTTTCTTTTGAAAAATATGGAATTTTTCAACATGGTATAATGATTACTTGAGCTGAGCACTAGGGATCACTTATAGACAGGACGTGTTCTCTCTAGTTTGAAGTCCTTACTTGGCCCTCTTCACTTATATGCTTGTGTATTTGCTTCCTGTAAGAACTTGAGTGTGGAACATTTCATTTAATCTTACTATAACATTACAGTGAGGAAATTGGAGACGTGTTAGTTAATTGATTTGTTTGACCCTAAATAAGAGATAAGTAATGGCAGAGTCTGGATTATAATCCAGATCACTTCACTATTAATCTGTTAATATTTACTATGAGTCAGAAGACTTGGCATTTTGTCATAGCACCATCCCTTCTAGATCTTAATTTCTCTCAAATTTGGTTTTCAGAGTTGCAAATTAAAAATAATAATAGTACTGATGTCATATGATTGTTGGAAAGGTTAAATATTATTTTTCATTGTCAAGTTCAGATCTACAGAGAAATTTTAAGCATTTCTTTCAATACCTTTCTTATTACAGCTGGTACATCTTTATTTCTTTTCCTTCATATAAACTGGTAGCATGTTTTAATGAACTTCTCTTCTGTGTTTAGCATGGCTATTGTGATACTTTTGTCCAGTAGCATTGACATTCAATATGTTGATATCCTTTTTATAGTAAAGACATAAATATTTTTGCATATAAACATTTTTTATAGTCTCAAATGATAGTCGTTTTTCTATATAAGTAATTCATGTGCCAGGCAATATTTACTTATATAAATACTTTTGAAAATGTCAACAAGAAAAATTAAATTTATGTTATAAAGTATTAAAGCAAAATCCTATTTACACTTAATATCATTTGGCTTTATATTTTTTCTAATAAAATTATTTTGTAAATTATCAAAAACAATAAAAATGTGAATGTTAAGATATGACTACGTTTATCTTAATAAAATTTAGCTGAACTGAAGTGATAGCCCTGAAGTGATAATGACAAAATAATATAATGCTATAAGAGCCTGACACATGGAAAGGTCACAATAAATTGTTTATTATCTTAAATGTTTCTTTGCTTTAAAAATTTAGAGTTTTAGTATGTTACATTTAAAAAGAGTGTTTAATTTAGTTTTATTTTTTCAGAGCACCTTTAAGTTTAAATCCGAGAGTGATATTCATTTGGCAGAACATCATAAACAAGTTCTGTATGATGGGAAACTTGCAAGTAGTATTGCATTTACGTATAACGCTAAGGCCACTGATGCTCAGCTATGCCTGGAATCATCACCAAAGGAAAATGCATCGATTTTTGTGCATTCCCCACACGCTCTAATGCTCCAGGTGAGTGAATAGTAGGTTAGTTTTCATCAGCATTAACAAATGTCTGTATTTTACATATTAAACATTGCTCATCTGTAAATCTACAATTGCTGTTTGCTTTTCTAGATTTTTGAATGATATTTTTGTTGCTTTCCTTTATTTTGGCAATATACTTTACCTTGGACTTCTCTCCTTAGTAGGAAATCTGTCATTTCTGTTAACATGCATGTTCTATATTGTTTGAAATAAAACAAATTGATTGGCTGAACAGGCAGAAATAAAAACGTACTTTGCTTTAAGAACATATTAGTATTGTTCTGTAACATAAAAATTACCTCTGTTAAAATTTGTTAATAGTATTTCTTATTTTAGAATATCTTTTGACTTATAGCTTCTTACTTTTAGTGTAAAAATCTCTCAACTTAAGAATTTCAGATTTAAAAGTGATTAGCCAAGATATTTTAATTTTTATTTTATATGTGTATCAGAAATTTTATAATTGAGGGCTTTTAAAATGTCTCTCTCATTTAATTCTCTTACAAAGTTATTTGGAACAAGGGAATAGTGATAACATTATGCTGTAGAAATTTAATAAACATTTTTATTTTTGAACATAGGATGTGAAAGCTATAGTAACACATTCAATTCATAGTGCAATTCATTCAATTGGAGGGATTCAAGTGCTTTTCCCACTTTTTGCCCAACTGGACAATCGGCAGCTCAATGACAGTCAAGTGGAAACAACTGTCTGGTAAGTTCTCTTTGAATGTGAAATTTCTGATGGTTTTTCACACTTAGATTATGCATGGTATACTGAGTGCTGTGTAAATGTATTATGATATTTGGTTTTTATCCTTGAAGTGCTAATGAGATTTTCTTTAGGACTAAGGCAGATATATATTTATACAGTATAAGAAAACCTGACTCTTAGATTTTCATTACCATAAAGGAGTGACTTCCTTGATAATAAATAAAAAATTCTTAGCAGATATAGCATAGTGATTATAATATGCAGTTGAGAAAGAATGTTAGTCCTGACCTTATCCTTTGCAAATACTCATGGTTTGGATTGTCCTGTCAGGTTAAAGAAAATTACTAGGGTAAAGTTTATTTGGAAGAATAGTATTTAATAACAGTTACATAATTTATATCTTAAGTACTGGTGTTATTTTATAATGCTATTATCATAAAAGTAGCACAATATTAATTAATACTAGCTTTTATATATATATATATATATATATCTTATGTTTGAGAACCCAAATCTAAAAAGTGGCATATCCATGTTTACATGAAAATTAAATATCTCCTAATAAGATTGATTTCATGTTAAATTTTTGTAGCTTCCTTCCTTTTTATTAAAAAGTACCTCATGCAACAAACTGATTTAATGTTATATCTTAGAATCATATATTTAAGAAGTTAAATGTGAATTTTAACAGCTGTTTGACTCTGTATTTTGCTATGCTTGGAGAATTTAAAAGGAAAGTTATTTAGGTAACATTAATTTTTACTCCAATGATAATCTAGGAATGTTTCATCAGTGTTTATACATATACGTGAAATTCTCCATGGGTTATCCAATTTTGAATTGATAGAAAAACTAGTGAATGAAGCTAAAATGGGAAAAATTTAAAGTCTATTGAAATGTAACACGATTTTGTCATATTATTATCTAAATTAGTTATTAACAAACTTCTCTTTTAGTATTACTAATAATAATGTCCCTGTGTTGGGGCCATCTTTATGTAAAGTATAAATGTGACCTGTATGTTCAGGTCCCATGTATGGGTCATGCTTTCTTTTATATCAAAATAGTCTAAAAACGATTGGAGTTTTGAAGTGAAAAGGAATCCTGAGGTCATGCCCTGCTGTGATACTAGTTTGCTATGAGATCTTAAATAATTTCATTGGGAGGCAGATCAGCCTAGTGGAAAACTGAAACTTTAAATCCCAGTTCTGGATTTGAATTCAGAATATTTTGCTATCATCTTAGTGAACCAGTACACACTATGATCAATAGTTTAAAACCCTAATAAGTGCTGTGAAAAGAAGTTAAAGTAGCCAGTAGAAAACTCTATGTGTAATTTAAATATTCCTTATGAATTAATATTAAATCCATAATTATTTTAACATGAAATGAAATTTGTTGCTTTGTAAAGAAAATTTAGAAAGACTATACAGTTTGAAATGCTCCAACTAAAAGTATCACGCTAATTTATATCATTATGAATAGCCTTATAAAATCTTAGTGTTAAAATCATGTAACAGATTATCTGGTCCATTCATCCAAGGCACGTGGTTATTTTTCATTGCCTGTCTTCAAAACTCATTTTACTGTTTATATTATATTTTGATATTTAAATTATATTTATTTCATCATGTAAATAAAAGACAGTTTGAGGGGTCAGCATTCTGATTTTCATTTTGACTTGTTTGTTTTTAATTTTTTTATATCATTCATCCTAATTTTTCCCTGTAATAAATAACTTCAGCTTTTTCAGTAGTGGATATGTTCTTAGTTTACAGCCAATAGCAAACATAATAAGAAAGGTATGGCTCTCCTCGTTAATGATAATAATACATACCCAATTCCAGGCTGCCCTATGATTCAGTTATGTGCTATTTTGATTCTTATCTAATATTTTTCATTAAATGTTTCACAGCCCTTGATGTCTGAGGTTGGCTCTTTTGTGGACAATTGTGTATATCAGTAATACAGACTTGCATTATTTAAAGTTTTGAAGGTGACCTTATAGACAAGTGTGTGCATCAGTGATACAGTCTTTTTGTTTTTGTAATGTTAAAGGCACATTGTTAAATGGATTTCTCCTTCTATTTGAAGAACACAGTCTTAGCTATAGGGCAAGGGTTGATAGAATGTTTTGTTTTACAGGTATATCATAAATTCCTATGGATGATTGAGATCTTGAAATGGGATATATCGTCTTATTTTTAATCAATATTAAATTGTTCTAGATGATTGAGAATCTATATGAAATTTTTAAATCTTCCAGAGAAAATTTGATATGCACTTTTTTGAAAATTTGTTTGTGTAATAAATACATGACGAAAATTGCAGTGCAGATGATTCCTGACTTACAATGTTTTGACTTAGGATTTTTCACCTTTACAATGATGCGAAAGTGATACACGTTCAGTAGAAGTTATACTTTGAATTTTGAATTTTGGTCTTTTGCTGGACTAATGATATGCGGTACAATACTCTCTCGTGATGCTGGGCAGTTCCCAGTTAGCCACACTGATACACTTAGAACCATTTTTACCCATACAATCTTTCTGTTTTTCACTTTCAGTACAGTATTCAATAAATTACATGAGATATTTAACACTTTCTTATAAAAGAGGCTTTGTATAAGATGATTTTGCCCAACTGTAGCTAAACATAAGTGTTTTAAGCACATGTAAAGTAGTCTAGGCTAAGCTATGATATTTGGTAGGTTAAGTGTATTAAATGCATTTTGACTTATGATATTTTAAAGTTAGGATGGGTTTATTGGGACATAACCGATCATAAGTCGAGGAAGATCTGTATTATCTAATTCTTAATTACTTTTTGGGGAAATTGAGCTAAACACTAAAATAGGTTATGTCTCTTCCTTCTGTGTTTCAAGCTGAAGCATTTTCGTTTCTGTGCACTTTCCTCTACTCAATATTCCCTTTTTATGAAACTTTTTACTGTTTCTGTAAACCTTATGTCTGTTGGCAGTAGTATACCATTGTTATAAACCTTGATGAGTTTTGTTCTATATAGGGCACTTTAGTATTGAAATTATTTATTGAAGGAATAATCTTATTTTCTGGAGCCTTTAAAAAATAGGCTTTATTTGTGCAGGAGAATTTTGGGGCTTTGCTTTATCATGAAGGCTACATATTATAGCCTTAGACTTGGGTTCAAATCCTGAGTTTACTATTTATTATTAGTGCAACCTTGGGTGTTTTAGTTTGTGCTTCAGTTTCCACTATTACAAAATTGGAATAATAATAGCTCACTGGGTTATTTAGATTAAATGCCGTAAAATGTAGAGCTTGACATATTAAGCACTCAGTACGTGCTAGTTTTTGTTATTATAATGACAATGGGCTGGGTGATCAACAAGATTTTCTCTTAATACTACAGTTGTATATTAAAAAATATTATATATCATCAATCTTAGAGAAATTGGTTTTTATAATAGGTGCCATGTTACTTTATATTTGAACTTCCTTCTACCAATGATGTTATTTACAATAGAGAATGACTTAAGTAATCAAGTAGAACTTACATTTTGAATTGCAGTTGTATCGATGAAAACTAGTTTTGAATTATTTCCTCATTTTCTAGATACAGTGGCTTAAAATTGAGGAATGTGTTAACTCAAGTTTTGAAGGTAATACCAAGTCATAGAAAGCCTAGAAGCTTTAAGATGATTTTTCTTCAGCTGAGTTTTGGATTTTTTTATAGCTACCACTTTAACGTTTAAATGTCCAGGAGTAACACTTTTTATTGCCTTTTCTTTTAAGGTGTGGTTAGCTTTTATCATGGCACAAAATTTAATCAACAGAAGGAGTAGATAAATATTGTGACAACACATACAGTATTTTTGATGTGATCTGTTTTTGAATAAGTAAATTAGACCAATATTTACTTACTGTTGTGATTTCATCCTATTCATATTGATTTTCAAGTACTGTGGCCACCTTGAGTAATTCTGCCAAGTGATGAAAGCTATTTGGATGTTTTCTCATTCCTCGGGGACTAAAACTATTTTATTATTTTATATTGGACTAGATGATAAGCAATAATTAAATAAATTGCCTTTCACTAGACATTACAGAAATTATTTAATGACTAAAAGAATGAATAAATGATTAATAAATTATCTTAAGAAGTATAACTCCAATCTTGAAGTAATCATATCTTTCATATTTTGTGTCTAAGAATGACTCAATAAATTAGAAATTTCGTTTTACTTTGATTTGGATGATCATATATATTGACTGCAAATGACATGTCCTTAAATTTGGCCCACTCTCCTTTTTTTTTTTTTTTAAGAACATGTGTTAATAAATTTTATATGTGACACAAAACAAAACAAAAATCTTCCTCTCTCAGTGACTTAGGAAGAATTTGCTTTAAAAAAACATGTACTTTCTGGCACAAGATAAAATAACGTTTTGTATAATCAAACAATGAAAACCACACTAAGTAGTTCTCCTTAGAGACTGTGGTGCAATGGGCAGGAGTTCTTGTGTGAGACAGATTAAGGCTCAAACCAGTGTTCTGTTCGTACTCTCTGCTCTTAGGTGTTGGGGATGTCTGTGGGCATGTAGTGGTAGCACACAGTGTTTACTGAGTACTTACTATGTGCCAGTCACTGTTTGTAATTGTATTGTCTTATCTAATCCTGTTCTGCTGATGAGGGAGAGAAAAATGGAATAACTTGCTTGAGGTCACAGTGACTTAAGTGGCAGAACCAGGATTCTATTCCTGAAAGCCTGACTCCAAAGCCCTCACTCTGAACCATTGTGAACAACTCTGAGAATCACTTTTGCCATCTGTGGAGTGATTTTAATGATGCCAGCTTTATCTGATTGTGATATGAATTAAAATAGGATAGTATATATAAAGTATCATAGTGTCTGGACATAATAGGCACTTAATGAGGTTTCTTTCTTTCCTCAGTAATAAACATTAATCTATTAATGTGATATAATTTTGTATTATTAAAATTTATTTTTAATGCTACTTTGATAAATTTTATAAACAAAATCAATTTCAAGTGATAATTTAAATGAATTTCTGTAAGCATATAAATATTTTTCTCATAAAAGTGGTCCTTTTATTTTAAATTATGATAAATACAGGTTGTTTGGCAGACTGCTTGATGGAATATAAGATATAAAAAATTTAGAGAATCTCATAAAGCATTTATGTCAATGATCCTATCATTAAGAATCCTCTTATAATGTGGATATTTATGACTCATTAATTTGTTTAGTGAACTTAGGTCAAGATTTTTTTTCTTAAACGCTAACTTGGTAACCGAAGTTGTTCCAGTAATTATTCTGAATTTTGTAACTGCCTTAATAATTAAGCTGCCATCTTAATAATTAGAAGTTTCATTGTAAAGTCCTGATTAACACTATTATCATATGTAAACCAACAAAATTACCTGGAAATATCAATATTTCAATGTTTAATTACCTAAACCAGATTTCCCTTTATACTTTAAAATGACATAAAAATCCTTTGACCATGTTTCCTGATTTTTAGTTCAAGGAAGAGTGCCTATTATAAATATAATGTGAAAATTTTATTGCATACTTTTAACCAAAGTAACATAAAAAATGAAATGTGTGTGCTTTCGGTAGGCAAAAGAAGTGAAATCAGTACTTGTTTATAATGTTTGTCTCTCTTATGGAGGTTGTTGTTCTTATATGTAGAATATAATTATTAATTTGGTTCCCAAAAGTATTTAAATATTTTAAAATATATACCTATCAAATTGTATTCCCTTTATTTTCTTTATATTTTGCAGAAAGATTGTGTGTCTGTCACTTCTATATATATTTACTAGTTTGCCTTTTTTTTTAAGTTTACTAAATTATTAATGAAAACGTTCTTTGTGAAGTAAAACACACACAAAAAGTGTATTTGATGTGCATATACTACTATGCAGGAGAAAAACCAAATAATTTGTTTAGTGAGATTTAACTAGAGTAAAATGGAATTTATATTGAATTTCATTAAATTCAGTGCAAGTTAATTTGTAAGGAGTAAAAACTAAAATACGTTAAATATCCTATCTGAAACATAGGGAAAGTATAATGTAATGTTCAAATAGTCGTCTCTTCTTTGTCAGGCAACTCCTTTTTACTCCATGGAGCCTTTACAGAGAATACCTAATAATAAAGTTTATAGTAAATCTAGCAAGTTAATGAGTATGTCAGCTGTCAATAAGAAAGGACATTTTGTTTTCTTCTAGACTTACGACTTATGATTCATTGACTTTTCAAATAAACTGTTTTCGTATAGTCTCTTTTACAATGTTTGTCATAATAAATGATTGCTTTTCTACAATAATTCTTTCATGAAAACTTTCCTTTAATTTTAGTGAAATTTATTTTTAGTACTATATTACTTTGTGCCTTTTCAGTTTTTAACACATAATTTTGCTGTGTGAATTTTGCTGCCTTAAAGCAAGGCTTCTGCTTTATCTTTGACAAACAAACAAACAAAAAACACTTATTTGGCAAAGGTGAGACTATGAGTTATTCCTTGCAGAAATTTTAGCAACCACATGGACACATCGTTCTTGAGTTTGTTGCCTTATCTTTCCTCTAGTTTGCATATCCACATCCTCTATCCTGCAATATTTCAGTCATATCTTGTAACAGCGGGTATTGTTATTTTACTCATGGAATAGCATTCTTTTATTTTATTTTATTTTTTTTATTAATGTTATGATAGATTACAACCTTGTGAGATTTCAGTTGTACATTTTTGTTAGTCATGTTGTGGGTACACCACTTCCCCCTCTGTGCCCTCCCCCCACCCCCCCTTTTCCCTGGTAACCACCGATCAGATCTCCTTATCAATATACTAATTTCCACCTATGAGTGGAGTCATATAGATTTCGTCTTTCTCTGACTGGCTTATTTCGCTTAACATAATACCCTCGAGGTCCATCCACGTTGTTGTGAATGGGCCAATTTTGTCTTTTTTTATGGCTGAGTAGTATTCCATTGTGTATATATAACACATCTTCTTTATCCAATCATCAGTTTCTGGGCATGTAGGCTGGTTCCACATCTTGGCTATTGTAAATAATGCTGCGATGAACATAGGGGTGCAACGGACTCTTGAGATTTCTGATATCAGGTTCTTAGGATAGATACCCAGTAATGGGATGGCTGGGTCATAGGGTATTTCTATTTTTAACTTTTTGAGAAGTCTCCATACCGTTTTCCATAGTGGCTGTACCAGTTTGCATTCCCACCAACAGTGTATGAGGGTTCCTTTTTCTCCACAACCTCTCCAACATTTGTCACTCTTGGTTTTGGATGTTTTTGCCAATCTAACGGGTGTAAGGTGATATCTTAGTGTAGTTTTGATTTGCATTTCCCTGATGATTAGCGATGATGAACATCTTTTCATGTGTCTATTGGCCATATTCATATCTTCTTTTGAGAAATGTCTGTTCATGTCCTCTGCCCATTGTTTGATCGTGTTGTTTGTTTTTTTGTTGTTAAGCAGTGTGAGTTCTTTGTATATTATGGAGATTAACCCTTTGTCGGATAAGTGGCTTGTAAATATTTTTTCCCAATTAGTGAGCTGTTTTTTTGTTTCAATTCTGTTTTCCCTTGCCTTGAAGAAGCTCTTTAGTCTGATGAAGTCCCATTTGTTTATTCTTTCTATTGTTTCTCTCAACTGAGGAGTTACAGTGTCCGAAAAGATTCTTTTGAAACTGATGTCAAAGAGTGTACTGCCTATATTCTCTTCCAAAAGACTTATTGTCTCAGGCCTAATCTTTAGGTCTTTGATCCATTTTGAGTTTATTTTGGTGTGTGGTGAAAAAGAATGGTCAATTTTCAATCTTTTGCATGTAGCTGTCCAGTTTTCCCAGCACCATTTGTTGACGAGACTTTCTTTTCTCCATTGTAGGCCCTCTGCTCCTTTATCGAAGATTAGCTGTCCATAGATGTGTGGTTTTATCTCTGGGCTTTCAATTCTGTTCCATTGATCTGTGGACCTGTTTTTGTACCAGTACCATGCTGTTTTGATCACTGTAGCTTTGTAGTATGTTTTGAAATCGGGGATTGTGATTCCGCCGGCTTTGTTTTTCTTGCTCAGGATTGCTTTAGCAATTCGCGGTCTTTTGTTGCCCCATATGAATTTTAGGATTGTTTGTTCAATTTCTGTGAAGAATGTTCTTGGGATTCTGATTGGGATAGCATTGAATCTGTATATTGCTTTAGGTAGTATGGACATTTTAACTATGTTTATTCTTCCAATCCATGTGCAAGGAATGTCTTTCCATCTCTTTATGTCATCGTCAATTTCTTTCAAGAAAGTCTTGTAGTTTTCATTGTATAGATCCTTCACTTCCTTGGTTAAGTTTATCCCAAGGTATTTTATTCTTTTCGTTGCGATTGTGAATGGGATTGAGTTCTTGAGTTCTTTTTCTGTTAGTTCATTGTTAGTGTATAGAAATGCTACTGATTTATGCACCTTAATTTTATACCCTGCTACTTTGCTGTAGTTGTTGATTATTTCTAATAGTTTTTCTGTGGATTCTTTGGGGTTTTCTATATATAAGATCATGTCGTCTGCAAACAACGAGAGTTTTACTTCTTCGTTACCTATTTGAATTCCTTTTATTTCTTTTTCCTGCCGAATTGCTCTGGCCAGCACCTCCAGTACTATGTTGAATAGGAGTGGTGAAAGTGGGCACCCTTGTCTTGTTCCTGTCCTCGGTGGGATGGCTTTCAGTTTTTGTCCATTGAGTATGATGTTGGCTGTGGGTCTATCATATATGGCCTTTATTATGTTGAGGTACTTTCCTTCTATACCCATTTTACTGAGGGTTTTTATCATAAATGGGTGTTGGATCTTGTCGAATGCTTTCTCTGCATCTATTGAGATGATCATGTGGTTTTTGTTTTTCATTTTGTTGATGTAGTGTATCACGTTGATTGACTTGCGGATGTTGAACCATCCCTGTGTCCCTGGTATAAATCCCACTTGATCATGGTGTATAATCTTTTTGATGTATTGCTGTAATCGGTTTGCCAAAATTTTGTTGAGGATTTTTGCATCTATGTTCATCAGTGATATCGGCCTGTAGTTCTCCTTCTTTGTGTTGTCCTTGTCAGGTTTGGGGATCAGAGTGATGTTGGCTTCATAGAATGTGTTAGGGAGTTCTCCATCTTTCTCAATTTTCTGGAACAGTTGGAGGAGAATAGGTATTAAGTCTTCTTTGAATGTTTGGTAGAATTCTCCAGAGAAGCCGTCTGCTCCTGGACTCTTATTTTTGGGGAGGTTTTTGATTACCGTTTCTATTTCCTTACTTGTGATTGGCCTATTCAGATTCTCCATTTCTTCCTGATTCAGTTTGGGGAGATTGTAGGAGTCTAGGAATTTGTCCATTTCTTCCAGGTTGTTCAATTTGTTGGCATATAGTTTTTCATAGTATTCTCTTATGATCTCTTGTATTTCATTGGTATCTGTTGTGATTTCTCCTCTGTCATTCCTGATTTTATTAATTTGCGCTTTCTCTCTTCTTTTCTTGGTGAGTCTGGCTAGGGGTTTGTCAATTTTGTTAATTCTTTCGAAGAACCAACTCTTTGTTTCATTGATCCTTTCTATTGTCTTTTTTGTTTCAATATCGTTTATTTCTGCTCTTATTTTTATTATTTCCCTCCTTCTACTGACTCTGGGCTTTGTTTGTTCTCCTTTTTCTAGTTCTGTTAGGCGTCGTTTGAGGTTGCTTATGTGAGCCTTTTCTTGTTTAGTGAGGTGAGCCTGTATTGCGATGAATTTCCCTCTTAGGACTGCTTTTGCTGCATCCCAAATGATTTGGTATGTCGTGTTCTCATTTTCATTAGTCTCCAGATAATATTTGATTTCTTCTTTAATTTCTTCAATGATCCATTGTTTGTTGAGAAGCGTGTTGTTTAGTCTCCACATTTTTGCACCTTTCTCTGCTTTTTTCTTGTAGTTGATTTCTAGTTTAATAGCATTATGATCAGAAAAGATGCTTGATATTATTTCAACTCTCTTGTATTTATTGATGTTTGCTTTGGTTCCCAAAATATGGTCAATCCTTGAGAATGTTCCATGTGCACTTGAGAAGAATGTGTATCCTGCTGTTTTTGGATGACGTGTTCTATATATATCTATTAAGTCCATCTGGTCTAATTTTTCATTTAATTCTATTATTTCCTTGTTGATTTTCTGTCTGGATGTTCTGTCCATTGGTGTTAATGGTGTGTTGAGGTCCCCTACTATTATTGTATTGTTGTTGATGTCTTCTTTCAGTTCTGTTAAGAGTTGCTTTACAAATTTTGGTGCTCCTGTGTTGGGTGCATATATATTTATAAGTGTTATGTCTTCTTGGTGGAGAGTCCCTTTTATCATTATATACTGTCCCTCTGTATCTTTCTTTATCTGTTTTGCTTTGAAATCTACCTTGTCTGATATTAGTATAGCGACACCTGCTTTCTTTTGTTCATTATTAGCTTGGAGTATTGTTCTCCATCCCTTCACTCTGAGTCTGTGTTTGTCTTTGGGGCTGAGGTGTGTTTCCTGGAGGCAGCATATTGTTGGATCTTGTTCTTTGATCCATCCTGCCACTCTGTGTCTTTTGATTGGGGAGTTCAATCCATTTACATTTAGAGTGATTATTGAGATGTGGGGGCCTACCACTACCATTTTGTGTCTTGTTTTCCGGTTTTCTTCAATTTCCTTTGTTTCTCGTCCCATGGTTTAATCTGCTCTGATGTAGAGCTGCTACTCTCTGTTGTCCTTCTACTTATCTCCTCTGCTCTTGGTTTTGTAGCCCCTTTCCTTTTTTGGATTTTTCAGGAATGAGGGTTTTCCTGAGGATTTCCTGAAGAGGAGGTTTTGTGGCAATGAACTCCCTTAATTTTTGTTTATCTGGGAAAGTTTTTATTTATCCATTGTATTTGAAGGATATTTTCACTGGGTAGAGAATTCTCGGCTGTAGATTTTTGTCCTTCAGATTTTTGAATATATCATTCCACTCTCTTCTAGCCTGTAAAGTTTCTGCTGAGAAATCTGCTGATAGCCTGATGGGGGTTCCTTTGTAGGTTAGTTTCTTTTGCCTGGCTCTCCTTAGTATTTTCTCCTTATCGTTGACTTTTGCTAGCTTCACTACTATATGCCGTGGAGTTGGTCTTCTTGCATTGATAAAGTTTGGAGATCTATTGGCTTCTGTCACCTGAAGATCCATCTCCCTCACCAGATTTGGGAAGTTCTCAGCCATTATTTCTTTGAATAGGCTTTCTGCCCTTTCTCCTTCTCTTCTCCCTCTGGTATACCTATAATTCTTACGTTGCATCTCCTAATTGTGTCTGATAATTCTTGGAGAGTTTCTTCATTTCTTTTTAGTCTTGCTTTTCTCTCCTCCTCTGCCTGCAGCAATTCTATATTGCCATCTTCCAAATTGCTAATTCTTTCCTCCATATTATCGGCCCTGCTGTTCAGAGCATCTAGATTTTTCTTAATCTCCTCTATTGTGTTCTTCATTTCCAATATTTCTGTTTGGTTCTTCTTTATCGTATCAAACTCTTTTGTGACATAGCTCCTGAACTCGTTGAGTTGTCGGTCAGAGTTCTCTCTTAACTCATTGAGAATTTTAATGATGGCTGTTTTGAAGTCATCATCATTTAGGTTATATATCTCATTTTCTTTGGGATTGTTTTCTGTGTATTTGTTACTTTCTTTCTGTTCTGGAGATTTAATGTATTTTTTCATATTGCTTGATGTTGTTGATTTGTGCCTCTGCATGGAGATAGAGTTTAGTTGCTCCTTTCACTTGTTTCAGCTGCTGCGGTAGGGGAGCAGCTGTTTATACTGCACCAACCAGGAACCCTGTCCGCAGTTGCTAACTGGGCCTGGGCCCCTCCTCGTAGCCACAGTGGCCCTTTGGATTCCCTCCTCTGCCATGGGGGCCGTCACAGGGGGGCTTCAGGCAGCTGATGCCTACTGTTGCAGCCCACCTAGATGTGCTCTCTCCTTGGGGTCTGCAACGGTGTTATGCGCTTTTCCAGCGGCCATGGGTGGGATCACTTATATTTGTCGCTCCGTTGCTGTCAGCACCCACAAAATCTCACTTGTCCTCTGTGGGTCGCAGGAGAGCTATTGGCATCTTCTACAGTCTGTGGTTAGTTCACCTAGCTATGCTGCTTTTGCCCTGGGGTCTTCCAGGCTTATGGCTGGCGGCTGGCTGCCTTCTACTGGTGCTGAGCAGAGGCTTTCCCTAAGGCTGCTGTGAGCCTGTAGCGTTTCCCCCTAGGCTACGAAGCTGGGTCTCTGGAACTCCCCCCAGCCCCAGTCCTCTCCGAGGTCTCCGGCTATCCCTAGTCCCACGGGGCGGGCAACAGCTGGGGGTCGCCCCGCCCTCTGGGATTCTCTC